>NW_026096147.1:0-56685 GCF_023614345.1 Adelges cooleyi | reverse complement strand
TTATTTTTTTTTTTTTTTATTGATCAAAAGCCTCGGTTACAATGACCATTGGCTATACAATACAATTATCTTATTTTATAACTTTTGATATATACAATAAATATTATTTATACGAGTACATACAAGTCAGATTGAGAGATAAAATTAACAGTTTTGGAGACGTCGGAATATGGACCCAGAGCTTCCCATAGATCGTCAGGCAGTTGGTTGATTTTTCTGAGGTCTTCGTATTTTTTACATTCAACTAATACATGTTTGACCGTGAGAGAGGTGCCGCAGGTTTGACATACTGGCTTGTTTTCTTTTTTTAGTAAGTACATATGAGTAAGTTTTGTGTGTCCAATTCTTAGTCTATTTAATATGACTTCAATTTTCCTACTACTTATGCTGTTTTTAGGCCATCTTTTTATACTGTTTTTTATTTCGTTTAGCATTGTGTTTGATTGTTGCCAGATGTTTTGCCATTCTATTTCTATTTTTTCTTGTATTATTCTTTTTATGTTGTGTGGTAATGTTGTTGTTGTACTGTAGTATTCGGATATTGTTTGTTTGGTTGTCCAGGGTATAATTTGGTGTTGTTCTATTTGAGTGATACTTTCAGGATTTATTCCTTTAAGTTTGGCTTGGTCGATTCTTGATTTGTTGTGGTTTATTGCTGGGTTATTTGTTCTTATTAATTTAGCTATGTAAAGAAGAGATAATTTTAAACGACGTAAATGTAAGGGAAGTTCTCCTGCAATATTTAGCATACTATTTATGGGACTGGTTCTAAATGCCCCTAGGGCAAGACGTATCCCATTATTGTGTTTGCTTTCTATTTTTTTAAGAGTGTTGGTAGATGCATTATTGTATATTATAGATCCATAGTCAATTTTGGACCTAATAATGGCTCTGTATATTCTCAGTAAAGTTAAGGTGTCTGCACCCCAAGAAGTGTTCGATATCATTTTGATTAAATTTAAGTTTCGATTTAAAGACATATTTAGCTGATTTATATGGGGTACCCATGTATTTTTTTGGTCGTAGGTTAGACCTAATATTTTTATGACTGTGACTTGTTCAATCTCTTTGTTGGCCATTTTTAATGAAAGGTTTTCGGTTTTGCGTTTCATAGTAAAATTGATACATTTTGATTTTTCAGGGGAGAATTGAAATCCTGAGTTAAGTGTCCAATTTGAAAGTTTGTCTAAAGTGTCCTGTAAAAAGTATCTCACTGTTTTTATGTTTTTGCTTTTACAAGAGATATTAAAGTCATCGGCAAATAACGTAGCCTGTATTGGTGCTGAGATAGTATTAGCTATATTATTAATACATACTAGAAAAAGCGTAACAGATAATGTCGATCCTTGAGGGACACCATTCTCCAAAATGTATTTATCTGAACAACAATTTACTCCTTTGACCTGAAATGTTCTATTTTGAAGGAAATTTTCAATAAATTTAAACATTTTTCCTTTGTTTATTACCTTAAATAGTTCTGTTTTGATTTTGTGTCTCCATGCTGTGTCATAAGCTTTGGCTATATCTAAACTAACAAGTCCTAGGTTTTGCTTACCCTGTTGAGCCGAATTTATTTCATCTTGTATTTTGCTGAGAGCATCATAAGTAGACCTATTTTTCCTAAATCCACTTTGAATAGGACTGAAGTATTGTATGTGTTCGAGATACCAGACTAATCTAAAATTTATTATTTTTTCTACTATTTTACACATGGTGTTGAGTAATGTAATAGGTCTATAACCATTAACATGAAATTTGTTTTTCCCTGGTTTGTGTATCGCTATTACATTTCCATTTTTCCAGCTATCTGGAATATTACCTGTGTCCCATATTTCATTGAATATTTTTAATAGCTGGTTTTTAGCTTTAGTTCCAAGGTTTTTTAAAAATATGTAGGGGATGTTGTCGGGTCCAGGACTTTTACTTTTGCATTTTGTCATTGCATGGTCAAGTTCATGGATGTTAATTGGTCTGTTCAACTCTGTTAATTCCCATGTTTCGGGATGAATTTCATTCCCAGTAAATGGAAGGTTTTCCATAGTTTTCTTGTATTCCAAAAATTTCTCGTCATAATTGTCATCGCTACTACATTTTTGGAAATATTTTCCAATTATTGATGTAACCTCGTCGTCTTTTTCTAATATTTTATCGTTGTCGATTAGTTTGATGCTATTATTTCTATTAAGCCCTTTCAGGGATTTTATTTTATTCCATATTATTTTAGAGTCTGTATATGAGTTTATAGTTGATGTAAAGTTTTGCCATGAGAGTTTCTTTTTATTTTTAATCGTAAATTTAGATTTTGCTCTAAGTCTTTTAAATTCAATAAAGTTTTCCTGGGAGGGATGTTTTCTAAATTTATTGAACGCTGTATTTTTTATTTTTATAATTTGTTTTATTTCATCATCCCACCAAGGTACCCGGGGCTTCTCTGAAAAAATGGATGCTCTTCCAATGGTTTTATCAGCTATATTAATGATAGTGTTGGTAAATTTTTCTATTGTATTTGTAAGATCTTCAATGGGTTCGGTTGTGTTTACTTCATCTTCGATTAAAGCTGTGAATAGTTCCCAGTTGGCTTTTTTAAGATTCCATCTGGTAGATTTAGATTGTTGGTTATTTTTCCGGGGTAGACAGGTGATTAATATAGGGATATGGTCGCTACTATATATGTCTGGAAGTGTATTCCATTCTATACCGTTTGCTAAAGCTGCGTTTGAGAAGGCTAAGTCAATTGCAGATAGATTACCGTTATTAGGGTTAATGCGAGTGGGTTCGCCATTATTTAAAATAACTATATTCTCATTATCTAATAGTTTCTCTATCTCATTACCCCTTTCGTCAATTTTATATGAGCCCCAAGAGGTGTGATGGCTATTGAAGTCGCCCACAATAATGTAAGGAGAGGGTAGTTGCTGTATAATATTTTCAATGTCGATGCACGAGAATAATTTTTGGTTGGGAATATAGATATTACATATTGTTAATGGTTGTTTGCTTTTTATTTTTGCTGCTACTACCTCTAAGTCGGATTTAATTTGAATTTGCTCGCTAGGGAATGCGGAGTTTATGTAAATCGACACCCCTCCACTGGCCCTATTACATATACTTCTTTCTTTGGTATATTCTACGTAATTTTTTAGAGTTCCGACGTTGTTTTTGCTGAAGTTTGTCTCTTGAAGGCATATAATGTTAGGGCTGTATTTAAATATTAGAAGTTTCAATTCATTTAATTTTGAGAAGAATCCATTAAGATTCCATTGTAATATTTTATTATGAGTCATATTGTTTATTATTATTTGTTTTTTCTTTTCTATTGGGTTAGTGTACAGTAATTGCTTATATGAGTTTTATTTTATATTTAGTATATTTCAACGTTGGATTCGGTTATCATTTCGTTATTGAAAAGGCATTTGAGACGATTTGTTGAGATGCGAGTTATTCATTTGTAGGTAAATGTGATTTTATTATTGTTTGTTATTATTTGTGCGACAAATATTGTGGTTTTTCATTTGAGGGTTAAAATTATTTAGAACGTTGAAGATTGAAAAAGAAGATTAGACAGTTTAGTTAGTTTCATCTTCATAGAACGATCGTTTATATGTGGTCTGACCTTGTCAATAATTGTCGTCAATGTGGGTATGTCTACGTTGATTTCGTTGCAGAGAGAATGGATGTTGATAGATTTATTTGCGAAATTCTCAACTATGTACTTGAATTGTGTGAGTGAGATAGGAGTTTCTTTATTGTCTGAGAAAACGCCTTCCGCAGGTCTTAGGGTGTCATCAAGTTTATGTGGGACATTTTCTAGAGAATTGCTTTTTTTAAGTTTTTTTTGGCCTAGAGATTTATCGTTTGCTTTATTTGATTCTACCAGTTTTGTTCTAATGTTTTTGGGCTGTATGGGTTTTCGGTCGTCATGTTGTACATCCGTATGTGACGAAAATGTTGGCGAAGAGGGGCAACTTGATGATGGTGGAGGTCTTTTGGTTTGTGTATTTGGTATATTTATGTTAATAGAGGGTTGGTTTTGGCTTGGGTTGGAGCTAATGTTTTGCTTATCGATTGAAACTTGTGTACTTTTTGTATCATTGGGTATTATATTTTCCTCTATTATTGTTGTGTTGGGGTTGATAGTGTTAGTAGTTTTCAACTATTTTTTGCAGAAATTAGATGTGTGGCCCGTTTGTTTACAAATAAAACAGATCATCGTGTCGTCCGTTAAAAAGATTCTAAAGTCCGTGTTGTCGTATTTGATTAGTAGGGAGCCGGGTACGTTTGCAATGTCATCAGGGTGTATATACACTTGACGTCGAAAACTACTAATATGTGCTAGTTCGTCTTGAAAACCGGCTTTCATAAATGATATTGGCGATACTATTCCAATGCCTTCTAAAATTACATTTTCATTAATTATATCGTGTGGAATAATTGGGTGTGCGTTTGATATTATGAATCTTTTGGCTAAGTTCACTAGTCGGCGAAAAGGAATTTGTTGTTCATTTACTGTTATGGACGAGTAATTTTGTGTTAGTTCGTCTACTATATGTTTATCGGTAAAGTAAATACAAAAACGGTTGTTGGAGATACGGGAGGCAAAGGAGATGTTTTTTGGTGAAGTGATTTTACTGAATGCTCTTATATATTCGATTTGGGGAATTTCGTTTATCGTATTTAAAACGATGGCTTGTTCTTTTTTAGGGAATTTTATATTGGCTGTTGTTTCAGCGAACGATTTTGCATTTTCATTAGTATTGTGGGTTGATGAAGATTGTGTAGAGTTGTGGTTTTCCATGTTGATAAAATTGCCGTGGCAATTTAATCGGTTAGGTTGTGCCGCGGTGTAACGACGGCAGGTGTAATTTATTATTATGGTTCGAAGAGAGATAAAAGAATCACATACCTGTTCGAAGATTATTGTTGTATATGAATACTGCTATCGGTAGCTAAGAAATACGAAACACGCGTGTGTATTGAACGGAGGTCAAACACGTACTGCCGGATTATTATTATGCATTATAAACATTTTGTCATATGCATAGGCGGACTTAGGGGCTGATTTTTGGAGGGGCTATAGTCCCAGACATTATTTAGACACTAATGTAGCCTACTAAATCATTAAATCAAAAAAATTACCCAATGAACTTGAATGTACTTAACATTATTTTTTCTATTTATTTTAGCTTAAAAGTTTCAATTAAAATATAAAATTTAGTTTAATGTTCTCGACGAGGTGAGAGAAGGGCTGGAATACTATTATTCTTATATCTTTGGATTTATATTTTAAAACCAAACCATTGTCCAAAAAGAAAAAATAATCAAGTTCGATTTTTATATAATCCATGTAGCCAACTTACTAAGTTTGTACTCGACTAGTGGCTACTTTTAAAGCACCGTAGTTACCAAACTTAAAAAAGCGTACCACGTTGAAGTTTTAACCTTATAGAAAGTATTATGTATTAATAGACATCTTTGTGAGTTTTTACAATTTTTTAGTACATTCTAAGGCAATTAAGAATCTAACGTTTCTAATTTTGTTTTTAAAAATATTAAAATATCAAGATCAATCAATAGAAAATATTTACTGGTCGATAAAAAGTTTTGTATAATTTCATTTTGAGTTTTAAATGTTTAGTAAGAATGGGAAGGGAAGTGCGGTAGCGAAATGCGCGCTAATAAAAAAATTACTACACTCCGCCTTTCCCTCTTGCCCTAAAGTTATCTGAAACTGGTTATCGACCATTCAACATTTTTAGTACATTATTCTTAGTTTTAAAAGTTAATAAAAGGTATGCGTTACCGTTAAAAATTAAAAATGTTCTGTCCAAAAAACTAATTTGAAAGGAGGGGGGGTAAAAGCAAAAAAGTTGTCAAAAATTGAGATCACATTGTATAAAAATAATAATAAAAAAAAAATTCCTAATAAACCCTATGAGATATTGAGTGGCCCATGATAAAAGAATCACCTTGTACAGTGTATATAAATAGTTTTTCATACATGTACATACTAATTTATGTAATAGTTGTAAATGTTAGTATTTTCTATAAAATTGGCTTATTGTGAAAATAACAGTATGTGTAATTTTTTTTTTCCAGCCATATGAAAATACACTTTATGGACGATTAAATTTCTACGATAACGTCTTGGTTATGGCCCTGAATAAATTGGAAACTTACATCTTTAGGCCGTTAACATTTAACGAAGACGAGCTTAACATGCTTCGAATGCCACATAACTTTGGCAACAAATACACTGTTGTCGATAAGAAAAGAACTTTGTTGAAATTTAAACGAAAAATACAAGAAATAAAGTGTGCTAATGTCGCAATCGTTCAGGTTATATTGAATCAATTCAAAGTAATTAAAAACCTTGCGGCGGATAATGAATATGCCAGTGTAATATTGAATCTATTCGAAGAACCTATAAATCTTTCGATGAATGATGACGATGCGAATGTTATATTGAATGAATTCAAAGAAAATCTAAGCCATTCGACGAAAAAAGACGGTGTAAGTGTTTCGAAAACAAAGCGAATATATTACGAGCTCAAGAAAAAATTGGCAAAAATGTTGTCAATTTTGTACGTGGCAAAGGCTGCTGCTGAAAAATGGCTATGGAAATTGTATTTTAAAGTTTGTGACGTCGTTGATGGCATAAACCCTAATAAATTCTCGCTACCGGACGACATCTATCTTGTTGACGATGAAGAACTTAACTCTGACATTTTGAAAAGTATAGACATGTGTAGTGAAGACATTCACCGAGGTTTGGCGACTATCTTCACTGATCCAATTGACATTATAATGGACATTTTATTTAACCCATTATACGGTAGTAAAAGGGTGGACAGGTGGTTAGGTCATGAGTTTAGTTTGAAAGATCTCTATTTGGTAGAGCTGCAGGATAAACATGAGATTTTATTGATAGAGGTAAAAGGATTTGAGCTCGATAGGAAAAAAATGAAAGAAAATTTAGATGCTGAAAGGACATTAATGAAGAATCATATTGCGAGCCGGATGTGGGTTCAACAGCCGTTTCCCGAAAATAGATATCTGGAACATATTGTGCTTCTTATGAAACTAAAAGTGTATTTGCATTCTTGGTTGCATTTAACAGCTTTTGTAAATATCACTTCTAATGATGCAGTCAATAATGAAATAGAAGATTCAAATAAAAATTTTGTTTATGAATTGGAAAAAACTGCCGAATTCATTTTCTCTAAAGATAACATTATAATAGAAGAACTTATTGCATTCCTGCTCAACGATTTACTAGTAACAGACAAATCCAAAATTGAAAACATGGCTGATCGAATAATGAAAAAAGTTAAGTTCATCCTAAATGTTTTGAACATGACTATTTTCAACCCTCTCGTTGATGATTTTGACACACACTTTTGGAATTCTAACATTACATATTTACACAAGTACTTAAATCACATCACAAGTATAAATGATCATGTCGATTTAAGTTTTACCTTATTCTTTCTCAGGAGAAACAATGATGACGAATAAACTATTTAGATAAAATTATTATAAATATTGACCAAAATTTAATACCAACATAATATCTTTTCAGTTCAGATTGTTAATTTGTAGAATCCTGTCAATATAACTTATATATGCAAAAACTTAGCATTTCTAAAACAATATTAATTTTATGTTATTCTAAATTTATATCATACAAAAATAAATTATTGTAATGACTCAATCAATATTATTTTTCAAATTGGCCAGGTACCAGGAATTTTTTCTCTATTCTACATAATTTATCAGGTAAATCGAATGCTTTTTACCACTACTTTTTACAATAATACCATAGATTAAATATAGTAAATATTTTGTTCTATGATAATACTTAGAACTACAAAATAAATAAGAAACAGTACAATGATGTTAGGCATAGTGGTGTCGAAACATATTAGGTCGGGGGAGGTCACAAATCTATATGAATTATTACAACTGAAAAATGTAAAATCACTTTCAAAAATAAACGCTTCGTTACAAGATTTAATTGGTAGAAGTACAAATATTGATAATACATTGTACCTAGTGAACATAATGAGGTTAAAAATGTATTTTTAGTATTACGATTAGGATTGATTGTCTGTCTAAAATAGTTCAATGACGTAGTTACCCATATACGGTAATCAATAATGTAATAATTATATTTACACTAGCTGACTGTTTATTCACTTACACATAGCAATCTTTTTTTTTGTTCGGTATTTTTAGTGGGTTTTCCGTAATTAAAAAAAAGGTTGACTTCAGATTTTAAGAAATATGTATATTATTATGTTAAATGCCCCTTCTGTTGACTTAGCAGTCCTTAAGTTTTAAAAAAAGCAAAAAAAAAAACATGTCTACCCCCTCGGAGGGAAAGGATTAAATGATTTTTTTTTTTATTTTGTTAACATAAATCGATTGTCCATTAACTGAATAATAATTGTTTATTAATTTGACATACTTTTTATTCTTATCATTATTTTTATAATTTAATACTAAATTATTTTAGTCAGATGTTCAAGCGATAAAGATAAAATAAAGGAATTTATCATAATCCTTTAAAATTTACCTCACTTTATTCCCAGTTAAATTATCAATATCATTAAGTCGTTACCTATTTTAAGTCAAATTGTTACGATTCTTCAACATCAATACCAAGTACAAACAGCTGTCTTATGGATAATGACAATGTGAGAGTAATTTACCGTAGAAAACCAAAAAATATATATTACTTCATATTATAGTTTTATGAATGATACAATTCTAATCAAAGTATACAATTACAATGTGATAAAATTCCACACAAATTTAAGTTTACATTCTCACTATAATAGTAAAAATAAAAATTTCTAAAATGCTATTTAAATTAAATTTTTTTAATTTCATAATTTATAAATTAGGTGCAATTTTATAAGAAGTATACATATTTATTATTTTAAAAATGTAAGTATTGTCTTTCTTTTACATCTAGTATATACAAATGTATTTTTGCAGTAGTTTAAAAACTAAAAACAATTGTTATATCTATACATTATACGTTTAGTATTGTCTAGAATTAAGAAGAAGTAGGCCTTAATAATTAAGCACAGTACAACCAAAATATCCGTAATGCATAAATGCATTATATGGGTTATGATCAAAGCAAATGATAAAAATATTAAGAGCTTACCTCTCTGTAATCCTAAACTTCCTACTAGATAAATAATATTATATATATATATTATTTAATATTAATTATACTTATGTTACCTTAGGTACCAATCTAATAAAGTAACCAGTACAATATATTACAAAAATGATAACTGTTTGCAGTTGTTTGTTTGACATTCTGGGACAAATTACAAAGTAGTACAAAGGATTTTGTTCCAACTTAAAAAGTATAACACTGAATATAGTAGATACTTGACACAGGACACTTAAAAAAAAAGATAAAATATTATTACTTTTTTTTTGCTTAGTATAGGCAATATATAGCCTTTGCCATCTCTTCCGGATTCTCTATTCCTAACAACCTTAGGTCTTAATATACACGGTCACTCCATCGTTGTCTCGGTCGGCTGAAGGGTCTCTTTTTGTTTGGTTTCCGTGAGGTTATATAATTTAATTTTTGTCCTTCAGCGCGCCAGACATGTCCTGCCCATCCGATTCTTTTGCTCTTCATTACTGCTACTATGTCCGGTTACTTGTATAGTTCATATAAGTCATCATTAGTTCTACGCTCATATTCATTGGTATCTTCATTCTTTTTGGGGCCAAATATTTGTCTTAGTATTTTTCTTTCAAATATTGCTACCTTTTTTCATCCGTTTTTGTTGAGGGCCATACCTCACATGCGTATAAAGCAATAGGCCTGACAAGTACTTTATACATTGTTATTTTCGACTTTTTTGAGAGGATTCTAGATTTAAAGAGTGGTCTTAACATTCCAAAATATCTATTAGCTGCAGTTATTCTTCTTTGTACATCATTGTGTCCACCATTGGTTGTGTCCAGACCTACTCCAAGGTATTTAAAAGCTACTACTCTTTCAAATCTCGTTTTTTCTACTACTAATTCTGTTTGGTTGTGAATTCTGTGTGATAATATCATGTATTTTGTTTTACTTTCATTGATTATTATTATTCCCATATCCTTACTTTTTTCTATCAGGTTTGATGTTGTCGTTTTTAGATTTGCTTCTGATTCAGCTACGATCATAATAACATCTGCGTATACTACTATAGTTACTTCTGTGTTTTCCTGGATTTTAACCCCTGTGTTGAATTCTAGGACAGCTCTTACTACATATTCTAGTGTTATATTAAATAGCATAGGAGATAGATATCACCTTGTCTTATACCATTTTGTACATTGAATTCTTCCGACATTTGCTGATTGTATCTAATCCTACATTTCGAATTTGTAGTGCAGGTTTGTATTAATTTTACCATTTTCTCCGGGATTCCAAATTTCAGCATCACAGCCTACAAGGATTTTCTGATGATTGAGTCATAAGCTTGTTTATAGTCAATGAATAGGATAAATAAGTCTTGATTGAATTCGTAGCTTTTCTCCATTAGTTGTTTTGCTATGTGAATTTGATCCAATGTAGATTTTCCTTTTGTGAATCCTGCTTGATACTCCCTACTATTTCTTTTGTATAGGGTATTAGCCTGTTTAATAATACATTTGATAGTATCTTATATGCTGTGCAGAGCAAAGATATTCCCTTGTAATTTCTGCAATCTAACGTATCTGCCTATTTATATATTGGGCATAAGATGGGAAAGAAGTATTCCATTGTACCGGCATTGTTCCTTCCTTCCATATTTTTCGAATTATATTTCGAAAATATTATTACTATTAAACATATAACATTACAATTCAAATTTTAAAATACACTATTTTATCTTACCTATTATCTTATTAGTATACAAAATGATGTTAAACAGGTTTTATGAATGGATTCATCTTACATCAATGAAACGCTTCCAAAGTAATTTTTTGCCAGCTATAACAATTTAAATGGGAAAATCGCCCGTTTTACTGCTTCACCCTTTACAATTTAAGGATCTATGAAAAGGTTTTTTTAGTTGCATTTTGTTTTGTACATTGTCAATCTAGTAAAATAGAAGCATAATAGATCTTTGAAAAAATATAATCTACGAAGTATAAATAGTCAAATTGCTCTATTGGAAGTATATAATACATAAATATTAATTTTAATGAGAATAAGCGATTATAATTTAAACTATGGATTACAAACGATTGAAACATGAATCGTCGACCATTCCAACTAAATTTAACAAGACATTGATTATGTGTTATTTGGTCCACTATGTTTTTGCAAAAAAAAAAAAAAACAGTACAGTGGGGTCGAGGCATAGTGGGTACGGAGCATAGTGGGGACGGAGAGGTCACAGGTTTACAGGAATTTTTAAATCTAAAAGTGATAAAATCACTTTCGAAAAAATGCTTCGATGTAAATCAGTAGTTAGTATTTTCAAGACAATACAGTCCAAACTATGCACAGTGTAAGCCAGCAAAGTAAGAACATATTAAATTGAGGTGCTGTATTTACAAATAAGCATCAAAGCGTTTATTTGAAAGTGATTTTATTCAATCTTATCACTTTTATTTATAATAATTCCTGTAAACCTGTGACCTCTCGGCTCTCCGTCCCCTCGTTGTTTTTATTTCATTATGCCTATACTTTACTGTACTAGTCCTCTCGGATAAAATCACTAGATATTTTTAGCTTCGACGTGATAGCTGAGAAAGTATTGATTTTATAACGTTTTTTTTTTATCCGTCGACACGATCAATTTTTTCCTGTTGAACCAATTACTCGTGTAGCACCTCTATAGACTTGGATCATATGTAGATGATACTTTTGAGGGTCATAAGAAGAGAGAGTTAACTCTTTTAGCCACGAAACCGAGAAAAACCAAGAAAAAATTGTCTCTCAACCGTCAGCTTTGATTTACTATAACTTCGCGAGAAACGGTCGCATGCAATCCAATCTAAATTACGACAACTTCCCGCCTCCTGGTAGGTATTGGCAATTTTAGGATTTAGGAGCTGAATATAAGTCTGCAGATAACCTAACATATGTCTATAAGATGTGTAGAAAAAATTCTGTATTTTAAAATGTATTCAATAAGCTAATACCGGACCCCAATTTGGTAATTTCTTACTGGGCTGGCTAGTTTAAGCTATGAGATTTAAGCTATGAGGTTAGGACTATTCTAGTTCATACTGAGCTTGTTGGAATTGTGCTTGGTTCGGACTGTACTGGTTTATACTGTGCGTGATCCTTACTATTTCCAGATTCGCATTGAAGCGTTCAATTGTGATAAAATCACATTGAGACTTAATAATCAATATGAACTTTGCTCTCTTCTTTTGTGCTGGCTTATAATTTGCTGGTTTGGGCTGTTGGATTTTTTTTTTCAGTTTAACTGTAGCAAAATTAGTATAAAAAAAGATTGTAATTTAATAAAACTGGCTGCATGGCTAAAATATATCACTGGCTAGATACAAAAATACAAAAATTACAATTTACAAAACCCTAATATGAGTGTACAAAATGTAGATTTACGATCATTGATGATTTTTTAAATTTAATTCAGTGAACTTTATCGAATTATAATATAATTGTATTATGTTATGTTTTTTAGGATGATAATTAACAATTTATTGTCTTATATAATTAATCAAAATGAAATAATAAAATGTTGAATTAATTGGGTTACTTAAATCCATATAACTATACATTTTATTTAAATATAACCTCTACAATGTCCTTAAGAGATAATTTATGAGTTTAATAACAAGGAAAATTGCTATAAAAAATTATTTCCCACGTTCTGATAGAAATATTACAATCGTATAATGTTTTAATTACAATTATTCAAATATTCCCTATTATAAACCTTAATTATAGCTTTAATATATTATCGTATGCTATAATATATTAAATTTTAGTTCACACAGAGGAAAAAATGTATAAGCAATTTTAATTAAAAATAAGTACTTTTCATATTTTAATCATATCAAAATATATAATGAAAAATGGCAACATTTTTTTTATTATAATAATACAGGTTGATTAATTTATTATGGGCCACTTAATATCTCACTGGGTTTAATTAATAATTGAATTTTTTTTTCATACTGTTTTTATATTATGTGATCTCAATTTTCCACAAATTATTATGTTTTTACCCAAACTAGTTTTTTTGATATCAACTTTGGAATGTATTATTTAATGGCATTTTTAGTAATTGATTTAATTACAAATGTTATTTTTTTCAAATAAATAATTGTCAATACTATATTTGCTCAGCTACCACATCTAAATCAATGTGCAATCAATTTTTTTTTTATTTAAATTCGGCGACTTATAAAATTTATAATTTGACCTATTTTGATGTTATTTAATCAAAAATGCCGTTATTTAAAAATGATTTTTTTACAGTTGAAGGTGGACAAGAATACTAACTTTTACAATTATAATAACAATTACTGGAATTTCTAGTCGAATTTACGGTGTTCGGGTGCGATGGTGATGCACTCCGGTAAACGTATAATTTAAGTATTTTTATTTGTATAATAATTTAATGTTACACAGCCAAAAGGTCCAAAGTACAGGACAAAAAAAATTGAAAAACATAATCAGTCTATGAATAGGAAACGGGGAGTTCGCACAATTCAAAGGCTATGCAATGATATGAGAAGGATGAGCAAACTGAACACGATACTAGATAAGGAGGGACTACATTAAGAAATTTATTATATTTATTAATATAATGATTTACTATAAATTAAAAGAAAATGTCATTAATAAGTCATTAGGTCGAATAATTTTTTTCCTATCCTGCGTTCAAAATTTATATTACGAAAATGTATAGGTACTCTAAAGCAACTATAAGTATATAAAGTTGATTTTTACCTGTGTCCAGGGCCAGGTTTAACATCTACCGACTCGCCAGGATTTCAGCAGTTACCATAATAATATAACTGTGGCGGACCCGAGGGAGGGGTGATGCGAAGCTCGTGGCTATTTGCTATACACACGGTCACTGTTCGCACGGTCTATGGTATCGTGGGACGACTGCATTAGCTCTCAGTAGTACAGCTCAGCCGTGTTTCAATCGGTAATATAACGAAAATTAAAATTAAAATAAAGAATAATTGACAAAAACAATCGCCGGTCGGTTAATACAAAATCATGTCGAAGTTCATGAAGATGTTAATCATGGGGCGACTGATCGTGGTCATTCTTTACTATCGATTTTTGAGTTTGCTTTCAAGACTTGTGGTAAGTCAAACATTGAACTAATCATCATTGCATACAAAAATATAAATTTCTGTCGATACGCCAAAGCACAAAATTACAACTTAACAGTATTTTTATAACTCAGAAATACTTTATTGTGCCCAAAAATGATAAAAGTATACCTATTCCTATCCAAAACCAAGAAGAAGCCATATGTAAATGACACACGGTAATGACAAAAGTTTGCTTAAAATTATATTGTTGGAATTAGGGTCAATACGATTGGGGTTGGTTGTCTGCCAAAAATAATTTGTCATCGTTGGATCGCGTTTATCAATAAAATAAAAATATTTTTCAGAAACATGTTGTCTGTTTTTTTTTTCAAGTGTTTTTTTGAATCCTTTTTTTGAATCCAAGCCAGTTGTGTGAACATTTCAGACTTTATGACTTAAAAAAGTTGGTCGATAAAGAGATATCAAGAAAAACATTCCATCTCAACTGGTTGAAAGGTTTTTAAATATTTTTTTGGTTTGTCAACTTAATAGATTATTCCGCTCAAATTTTGAGCTATTCGACTATTTATATGAAAGTTATTGCTTGTAGAATTTTTAAGATGAAAAATATGTACATTTTTTGTGTCTCTTACTTGATACTATCTAGAAAGAAGTGACATTTTAAATTTTTGATCAAATTAAGTTATCATCAGGAACGATTTGTCATAGCTATGAACTTGCTATAGGATAGGACTTGCTAAATGAAGAAGTCGGTTCAGTGGTTTAAAGGAAATTGTGGATCCGGTGCTTATACAAATTAAAAAATTAAATAAAACCACATAATTTAAAAACAATAATAACTTTCAGATTAGCTCCAAAGCTATAATATTTATAATCATATAAATGATAAATAAAAATATCATTAACTATAAAAACATAATTTTTTAAGTTCAATAAGTGTTTTTATTTTTAACTATTTGAGTAGTATAAAATTATATAATATTATTAATATAATATAATTGTATTATTAAGATAATTACTCATACTAGGATTATATGTGGACGCTTAATTAACGAGTTTCCTGTTTACAGTACAATCGTTATAAATAATGCAAAATCACATATAAAACAAGAATATTTTATTTACATTGTGAAACCAGACAATTTAATTCTGCATTAAATAGAAAAATGTATGAAAATAAGTATATTTTAAACCACTGTACAAAAAAAAATTCTTGTTTAATTATATGACACAATGCAAAAAAACAGACTTTATGCCTTAAACACTTGCTGAAGAGATATAAACAAAAACATTCTACCTCATCTGGTGGAAAAGGTTTTCAATATTTGTTAATAATAAAACCACATAATTTAAAAAACAATAACTTTTAGCTTAGCATTAATACTGGAGGTGAGAACTATTCGTTAGAATAGGGTGACCATAAAAATAAAATAAAAATACGGGACATTTCAAAAAACAAAATAATCTGATGAATAATTTTTTAAATATATAGTAGATACATGAAAACAATTTTATTTTGATATTAATGGTGAACTAGTTAAGAATTAAGATTATACATGTATTATATAAGTTACCTAACTAAATATAATAATATAAAAAAACAAATTTAAATTTAATTTGTACTGTATCATGTTTTTTATATATAAATAAAATATGGTTAGTAAATATTCGTACGTAAGCAAGAACACAAAAATATTTATTTTGATGACGATGGGTTGGTCTTATTCTGCTATTTTTGTATACTTTTGTGCTGAACTAATTGCATCAAGTAATTTATTTTCTTTTAATAAAATATTATAAAAATCATTGCAAGAATAGTTTGAAAAATGTGTTTTCACTATGATAATTGATTTTATAGTTTCAACTAAAAAACGATTTTTTTCGTCCGTCCATAAGACATTAATGGTAGAAAAAATCCTTTCTTCTGCAGTATTTGTACCCGGCATTGCTAAAGCATATTCTACAATTGCTGATATGTTAGTTGTGTCAATGTTATGAGCTTTAGTGTACTCAAATATTTCACACCACTTAACTTCCAATTTAGCTGAACTTTTTTGCCATTCATTTATTCGTGATTGAAAAACTTGTTCAATATGACTGAATTCGTCAAACAAATTATCTTCAACCAGTTTTCCAGGTTTATATTATTTTGGTTTTTTTCTATAAGAAATTGTATACATTTTTGAACATTTTCCCAAGTAGGGCAATTTCTTAATTGAACCCAACGAAATACTTTAAACTCGTCAAAATGGCAACCCCATTTTTCTATGTAAGATAAAAAAGTATTATAAAATAGATCAGTACTTTTTTTGAATGAGTTTTGATCATACATATTATTGTTTTTCAAATCATTTAAAATCGATAAAATATTTGATGTAAGAAAATGTTGATTTTTTCTACTTTTTATTTTTCCAACCAAAATCTCTAATTCCTCTGCAACTTCACATGCTGATATTTTATCTCCTTCTATTTTTGTCACAGTATCACAGACAACTTTGAATTGGCTTTGCAAAAAATAAAACCATACTTTAGACATAGGATCATTAAAAAAAGATTTTAAAATGGTTGGACACTTTTCCTGTTTTTCGAAGTATAATTTTAAACCTTGGTAAATATCAATAATTCTTGTTATGGCCGGTAATAAAGATAGCCAACGAGTTCTTACATTTCCAAGTATGTTTTTATATTCGACATTTGCATATTCGCAAAACTCTTTCAAATGTTCAACTCGAACTGTATAGATATGAAAAAATTGAAAAAATTTGTTCACTATAATTTCTACATCAATAGGTAACATATCAGTACTTGATTGAATTGCGTTATGCAAAATATGAGCAGCGCAACCTATCCCATTAATATTCGTTTTTAAATTATTATTTAAGATTGAAAAAACATTTTTTTTTCCTTTTCGTAAAATACCTCCAAAGTTAGTATTGCAATTGTCACCAGAAAATGCAATAATTTTATCCAATAACTTGTATTTTTTCAAACATTCAATTATGTAATTTGATAAAATATCTGCTGTTTCTCCTTTTAAATTTGTCACTTCAAAAACTTTAATTTGTACTCCCAGATTTGGATTAAAATAACGTAATAAAATGGGTACGATTTTCAGATTTTTATGGTTAGAAGTATCTATCATGATAGTAGCAAAATTCATATTTTCTAATTCCTTACAAATCTGTTGCATGGCGAAAGGAGCTAGCACATTTAAAACAAACGATTCAGCCTTAGTTCGAGCACAAGTGAATTTTTTATTATAAATTTGTTTTAAAAGAGATTATGTGCAATCCATCGATCGAAATGAGTGATTGTGTACAACTGTATGAAATGCGAATATCCCTAAGTCCACCATGTTCTATAGAAAATACCGATTTACATATTGTAAAAAACACTTTGCCAACTTCATCAGCATCTTTTAAAAAAGGAAATTTGGATTTTAAATTTGGAGCAAAAACACACCTCCTTTTCGGCATTGTGAGAAAAAAATAAACAAACTGTATATTTTAAATGACACCACTACGACTGAACACTATTACTACGACGGACAAAATGTAGACTGAAGGAGTACAAATATTATAACAAATAACATTTACAATGATACATAGATCTAATAATATTGTAGATAACGAACTGGCCGCGACCAGTGAGATTGTTCTAATAATAATCCAATGATATCAAAATATACGAAAATATAACACTATTATGGTATTATGACATTATATACGTTTTATATCACCGACAACAATGTGACGCAACAGTTATAATCAAAATAAGAATCAAAAAATAACCTACCACTGAAAAATAATAGATTTTAATATTCCATATTGAATAATGTTGTACAAAAATATCGTAAACAAAACGATTTTATAGTAAAATAAATTTCAGAAATTATAAATTAACGGTATGGAAAAAACGGCATTAATACGGGACGGACTTGGAAAAACGGGACAAAATGCGTCCCGTATTACTTTTGTCGGGACAACGGGACACAAAGTTGAAATACAGGACAATCCCGTATAATACGGGACGTGTGGTCACCCTACGTTAGAAGCCAAACTTTAAGATGGTTCCCGACATCGCCCGACATTGAAATTTCCAAGCCTTATACTATACTTATAATAAACTGAATAAAAAAGTTATTAAAGTTTCAAGTTTAGGACATGAGGAAAGGTGAAGGTATTATTTTAATCTGCGCGCATTTCCCAACCGCACTTCCCCTCCCATCATAACTTAAAAACTCTTAAAACTTTAAAAATAGTTATCCCAAAATGGTTATCCACTAGTCAACATTTTTAATACATTACTCTCAATTTAAAAAGTTAACAAAATATATACGTTACCATTTTAGTTTCAAAAGTGGCTATAAAAAAACCAAGTTAGGAGGGAAGTAAAGACAAAAAAATTGTGAAAATTGAGGTCATATTGAATAAAAACAATATCAACAAAAAACATTTAATTTCTTATTAAACCCACCCGTATTGAACACAGATTTTTTTGTTGTTTAGCCGAGAAGAAAAGTGATTATTAATATCAAACAAGGAGCTCTACTAGGTCAATATTACAAGACCTGCCTGTCGAACAAACCATTTGTCAGTTTTTTAGGGATACCCTATGCTAAGCCGCCCATCGATGAATTAAGATTTAAGGTAATTAGCAGTATGTTGCTTGTAATTTATACCCAGAAAAAAATTATTTACTAATAACTTTGTATAAATATAACTAATTATTGTAGCCACCAGTCAAACACCCTGGATGGACCGGAGTTTACAAAGCTTTTTCAGAAAAAAGAGAATGTGTACAATACGATGAAATGATAGAGAAAAGAATTGTCGGAAGCGAAGATTGTTTATACTTGAACATATATGTGCCGCAAGTACGTAAAAAAAAAAACCGCGTTATCAAATTAATGAATTTCAATAACATAATTTTTAATTTTTTTTCATAGGAGTTAAATAAAATGAAACCTGTAATGGTGTTTGTGCATGGAGGCGCATTTAACTACGGTTCAGGATCGCCAGACTTATATTCCCCAGACTTTTTAATCGAAGAAAACGTAATCTTGGTCACGTTTAATTATCGCCTTAATGTTTTAGGTAAAATACTAAGAGAATTCAGGAACCTTATATTCACGTTACATAAATATTTAGTTAACATATATTTATATGTTTAATATTTTATTTGGGTAATTCATAATTATACAATTTTTTTTAACAAAAAAGGATTTCTAAATTTGGATATCGATGATTGTCCCGGAAACATAGGGTTAAAAGATCAATTGTTTGCATTTAAGTGGGTAAAAGAAAACATATCAGCATTTGGAGGCGATGCCAATAACATAACAGTTTTTGGCGAGAGCGCTGGATCAGCGTCGATCCATTACCATATACTCTCTGCATCATCAAAAGGTAAATGTTTTTTTATACTCTAAGGCGGCTAGATACTATCAAAATAGTTTTTTGGAATCGGGTGATTTAGGTGTGTTCCAAAGGGCTATTATGCAAAGTGGTTGTGTTCTTAATCCTTGGGCATTTACTTCGAAACACAAAAACGCTGCGCTCAAAATAGCGGCGGATTTGGGTTGTCCGTCAGACGACCCTCACAAAATAGTACAATATTTAAGAAAAGTTCCTGTAAACGACTTGGTAAAGGCTTCTATGTTCAAATCTACATTTCAAGTACGTATTTACGTGAAAATATTACTATAGCAAAATAACTGTGATTGAATTTACGATAATACTTCAAACATCGAGCGTTCAACTTCAATAAAATCTATTTAATAATTAATGGAAACAAACTACAGTAACAATATTTGTTTTATATTAAAATATAAATTGTACAGTAGGTCAAATTAATTTTTTATTGGCTGTTTGATAATATAATTTTTTTTTTTTCATAGGACCAAAGACAAATTTTGATTTACCAATTTGTTCCATCCATTGAAAGCGATCAAGTTAGTGAGAGATTCATACCAGCTCATCCAGAGGAGCTGTTGAAAACAGCCTCTTCAATTCCTTTAATATGTGGACTTAACGACAGAGAAGGAATGTTTATGTTTAAAGGCAAATAAGTTTCTTTATTAATTTTGCATGAAATACCGTAAAGCTCCATTAATGAATAATGTGTTACTTGTATAATTAGTTAAAAGACTAGACAGGCTTATATCACTTATAAAAAAATATGTACAATGCGATAAAATAAAATGTAAAAGTTTAAACAATTTTTTAAAATTACATAATATAATGCTTGTCTGATCATCACCAGCCACATGTAAAATGATATTTGTTAGGTTGCTGCAAATGTAAACTAACAAGACGTAATTCACGTTATTGTGCTACAAATTATCATCATCGCCGATTAAATGTAATTGCTTTAGTGCTTACATTTTATTTTATATTCTCCTTAACTAAGTTCAACTGTATGTTTTGGTTTTGAGTTCATGTTGTTAGTACTTTTATCATATGAAAACTGAATAATTAAAAGATTTTATCAGTTAGTAGCATACAATTTTATATACTTTAATCGTTGCGTCATGAATGATTATTATTATTTTTTTAGATTATAAATCGAGACAAATAATGAATTTTAATAAAGTCGAAGAAATAAGTAAATTACTCGATGACGATGACAAATATGATGAAGTCATAAATAAGATCCAATCGTTTTACTTTAATGGTCACGATTTCCAAACTAAGATTGAGGAATTAGAAAGTATTTGCGCGGTAATTTTTTTATTTATTTATTTAGCGGGCTTGAGCCCAATAGAATAAGAGTAAAAATAACACAACGTATAGATAAATTAACAGCTCAGTAACTTACATTATAATTTATAATACACGAACAAAAAAAAAACAAAAAGACAAAAACAATTTTACACATAATGGGTTATAGAAAGCTTAGGTGCTCATTGCTAAGACGCATCATTCGATGGATAGTATGGTTCCTACCATTGTTCGAGTTGTGAAACGGAACAACAAACTGAAAGTTAGATCTAGTGGCACGAGAAGGGACTTTAAAATATATTTGGGAAAGGAGAGAGAAACATTCAATTCGTCCATCATTCAACTTTCGCAAAAACACCAAGTTTGCTTCCACTCTTCTGTCAGCTAGGGAAACCAGTCCGAGCTTATCCATAACTATACTGTAGTCATAAGGAGGGTGGGTACTTTTTAGAATAAAAGCTGCTGAAGAGCAAAACCACCTCTGAACTCGCTCTAAATGAGAGGAGTCAGCCGTCGTAAAGGGGTCCCAAAGGACAGAACCATATTCCAAAAGAGACCTTACAAGAGAGCAATAGACAATTTTAAGCGAACTAGACAACTTTAATTGATTTGATGTACGTATAATAAATCCTAACACCTTAAACGCTCTATAGCAAAATGATTATATATGGGAATGGTAGTTTAGATCCGGGTTAAAAATAATGCCCGTCTTTCTTACAAGAAACTGCATCAATATTAGAACCAATGATCAAGTACGTCTTGTTAATGGTAGATCTACTCCTTCAATGAATTGAACTTTTAAAATAAAGTTCTTAAGTATGAGTACTTTATTTTTACGTTTTGTCTGTAAACAAACATTTGTGTTTAGAATATTAAAAGTGTAACAAGTTATAAGTCGAAATAGACTTCTAGATGTTAATTTTTTGTAATGATGATAATAATCTATTATTTAAAACATTTTTTCAGCTATTCACTGATGTATTTTTCGCCAAAGATTTCTACAAAGGATTCAACGACTTAATCGTAGAAGGCATTACACCCGTTTACAACTATGAATTTAAATTTGACGGAGAACTTAATGTTAAAACATTTTTTTTTTGTACAAGACCGAAATTTCTCACCTTAAAAGGTACACATTATCAGTTTTATAATTTTTGACATAACTCAAACAACTTAATTTTTTGGTTAATTTTACATAAAAAAAATCGTTTAAAAAACTTTTTTAAGCGTTTTTAGACTATTGGTCGTTTTTTATGTAGTTGGTTATGTTTTTAAATTACACTTTTTTTAATGTAAATAAATAGGTATTGCATCAAATCCTTCCTCGTTATAAAATAATTGGTGTTTCTTTTGAAAAATGATATTTCGCTCATTATTCAGAGTAAACGATCAATGTCGAATATTAATTAATACTATGTATCGACAGGAGCGTGTCACGGTGATGAAATGTGGTATTTATTCTTTGGTAAAATTATTGCACTTATGCCTAAACCAAATTCTAAAGAACTAAGTGTGTGCAGAACAATGTGTAAATTATGGACTAACTTTGCAAAAACAGGGTTTGTTATAGGTGTTTTTTTTATTACACAAAAACTGTTAAAATAAAAACAATATAATTTTTAGAAACCCGAATTCATCAGATCTTAATGTCAAATGGGACTTTACAAGTTTGGAAAAACCTAAGTATCTTTCAATTGACGGCGACGATACTCATATGGTCGAGGGCCAAGTGAACGAAGCCAGAGTAAAATTTTGGAAACACTTAGACGAATTAGTAAAATTAAATCAAAAGCTGTGATGTTCTGCGATAAATGTATATTATTAGTATTAATTATTTATTACTTTTAGGTGATTATGGGTATAATTATGAATTTATTTGTATAACTACTATTCTTATAATATCCTTAATATATATATATGTGTGTGTGTGTTAGGTTAAATATTTAATATATTTTGTTCTAATTTATCGTCACTTTCTACAATTTTTATTTATAAGTAATGAAATGATTGTCTATATTACAATTTACGAACTGGTAAATAATATTATTGACATCTTTAATATACACTCTTCTAAAAACACGAGGCTTACGATTGATTTTAGTTTGTCTGAGCTGGGTACTTCTAGTTTGCATAGTCATGGCCAGTAGTTCTATTGTGTAACTCGATACTGTGTTATCGAATTAATTCGATAAGTGCTTATTATTGAAAGTTCAAGTATCCTACTACTAGTTTGTATAGTCTTGGCCAGTGAATGTATACTGTTGGTAAGGTTGGTTATATCCGGACGAATACTGTTGTTAACTGAATCTTTTTCGATTCTAGATTTTTCTTTTTCTACCACGGCTATTGTTTTTTTACTTATCCATGGCCAACAACTCTGAATAACACTTGAACTCGTGCAGGGCTTTGCGAAACGATACTCGTATAATCAAAAACAAGGTTCGTTATATGTGTTTTTAATATAAAACTATAACTTTTGGAATAAAACAATTTTACTTTTAGAAACCCGAATTCGTCAGATCTTAAAGTCAAATGGGGCTGTACAAATTTGAAAAAAAACTAAGTATTTATCAATCTATGGTGACGGTACTGATATGGACAAAAGCTAAGTGAACGAAGCCAGAGTAAAATTTTGGAAACACTTAGCCGAATTAGTAAAATTAAATCAAATGCTATAATGTTGTGTTATAACATATATTATTAGTATTCATTATATATTACTTTTAGGTGATCATCTGTATAATTATGAATTTATTTGTATAACTACTATTCTTATAATATCCTTAAAATATATATTGTGTTAAATGTTTATTACATTTTGTTGTGACTTATCGTCATTATCTATAATTTGTATTATACTTATACTCTATTCAGAATAAGAACAGGCTTCGGCGGCCGACCAGTTTTCGTCGGTTGGCGGTCAGGCACCGCCCATTTTACATTTCGTCTGTAGCCCCACCGGCGGCAGTGTTCGAGGTCCGTTGCTCGTAGTGAAGCCACGCCCATGCGCACAAGTCAGCTGCCGAAGACTGTTCTTATTCTGAATAGAGTATATGTAGTTTGTTGCTTGTTATCTTTATTGACATCGTCGGTGGAGTACTCATTACTTTTTCAGCTCCACATTTTCAAATTCGAGAACATTATCGTTTTCTTTAGACTCGTCTTCCTGGTCACCCATAATACCAAAACTTCTGTAAAATAATTTGAAAGCCTTTACTTTTATTTTTATTTTATACAAACAAATACATACATACTACCTAAGAGCTAATACCTTTATTTTAGAAAATCGTATTTATCTAATTAAACATTTTAATTAAATTAAACTCAAATTAAGTTGTGATATACTTAAAAGGAAATAAATTCACAAATATTGACTGTTGTTGGTATAGCCCATACTTAAGTTCTCGACGATATTAATATTATATTGTGGTTTGTATCCATATCAAAATAATCGAATTTGTATTTATTAAAATTATATAATATACTATTGGAAGTAGTTCTTGCCAAATCTGAATCGGAATGATAGGACACATTGATATATACCGTCAAGTCCACACCAGTGTAAGCAATGAAAAACGCAATTGGGGCAAACTAGTCAGCAAAAACGCAAAATACGATGACGACAACGATTTCAATAGTTTATTTAGAAAAATGTATTCTGAAGGCGGCGATGAAGTGCGAAAATCTATGTACAAGTCTGTTTATATTGTGCTGGATTCTTCCTATTTCAAGGTTCGCATCTAAGCGTTTAATTTTGATAAAATCACATTTATACTTAATAATTTATATAAACCAACTTTGCAAACCTCTTCTGTGCTGGTTTATACATTGCTTAGTTTTTAATATTTTTTTTCAGTTTAACTATAAAAAATTTAGTTTAAAAAAAGTTCGTTATTTAATACAATTGGCTGCATGGCTAAAATATATCACTGGCTAGTTACCAAAATTCAAAAATTACTAATTACAAAACCTTAATAAAAGTGTACAAAATTTGGACTGACGATCATTGAAGGTTTTTTAAATTTAATTCATTGAACCTTATTGAATTATATTAATAAAATTGTATTATGTTATGTTTTGTAGAATGATGTAAAACTTTTTATTGTCTAATATAAATAATCAAAATAAAGTATTAATATTTTAATAAAATATGACCTCTACTATATCCTTAAGTGTAGCTTATGATTTTATGAATAATGCAAATTGTTTTAAATATTTATTACCTACGTTCTGATAGAGTTATTACACTTGAATAATGGTTTATTTATAATTATTCAAATTTTTCATAATCTTATCTTTTATTATAGTAACTAGTCATATTAGCTTTAATATATCATCGTATCCTATAATATATTAAATTATAGTTAGCACAGACAAAAAAAATGTATAATACATTTGAATTTTTAAAAAAAAGCCAGTACAGTCGGGTCGGGGCATAGTGGGAACGGAGAGGTCACAGGTCTACAGATTTTAGTATAACTGAAAGTGATAAAATCACTTTCAAAAAAACTCTAGTACTATGTTTGAAGAACAATCCACATAAGTTTGGAACATTTTCGAATATTTTTAAAAAAGTTATAGAGAATCGTAATTTTAAGTTGCAAAATTTGTAAATTGTTTAGGTGTTTTTCTCAATTTTGATGGAGAAGGGGTGACTTATTTAATTTTTGGCCACTTTACAGTACCTAACAGGTATGATTTCTGATCTATAAAATTGCTACACGAAAAAATCAGTTTAGCGGTTTACAAGATATCGTGGGTCCAGACACAAAAATTAAAATAATTTTAAAAAAACACATCATTGTAAAAACAATACCTTCTCAGCTACGCATCGAAGCTAAAAGTAATTACTATTCATGTTAGTTTTAATTACTAGATTTAAACAATGAGCCAAACTATTCAGAAAATTACACAATATTGGTAATTTAAATTCCCACGTGTACATACATATATCATCGTATGTGATAATATATTAAATTATAGTTCACACAAAAAAAAGGTACATTCTAATAGAAAACATTTTATATTTAAATCATCGACATATATTATTTGATTTATTAATATTTATTTTATTGTAATAACATATAGAATCAAATTAATAAAATTTTCATCGGTTATTTTCCTAGATTCCATTAGAGTGATGCACGCAGATAAAAAAAATATATACTATACTTCACCTTTCATCCCGCCCTAAATGTTATACCACAATAACTTAAAAACTAAATTAAAATAAATATTCAAAAACCTCAGAAAATTTTTCACAATTAAAAATGTTGAAATAATTAATATGTTACCATTTACAAGTCTTGAGTTCATTAGGATTTAACACAAACGATGTTAGGTCATATTTTTACATGAAATAAAGTTAACAAACTAATAACTGGTTAAGGACTCCATATATAAATACATTGTATACAAACAAACAAATATCAATTTATGTTTGGCAAATATTTTAAACATTGATTAAGGATGTATAAGTAACATTAATATTTAGTATGGAATTTGTACATTAAATTTACTTATATAGTTATAGTTATATAAAATATTATAATAAAACATTCGATTGTATGTTTTCTATGGGTATGTCAATCATTAAAAAACAAATGGTTTTGCTTTTATTACTAACAGACTTGTGAAAACACTTCTGATATTAATTTATACTATATACTATAAATTAAAAGAAAATGTTACCAATTAATAAAATCCATCATTGCATCATTAGGTCAAATACTTTTTTCCCTACCTATCGTGAAAGCCCGTTTGGAAAAAAAAGGATTTTGAGAAAATTGCGTTTAAAGTTTATCATGCGAAAATGTATAGATGCTCCAAAGTAAGTGTAAGTATATAAAATAAATTGTAATCAGTGTCCAGGGCCTGATTTAACAACTACCGAGTAGGTAGGCAGGATTTCAGGAGTAATCATAATATAACTGTGGCGAACCCGAGGGAGGGGTAAGGCAAAGCGGATGGCTATCTGCTATACACACGGTCACGGTCCACGCGGTCAATAGCATTGTGCAACCAGTGTATCGACTCTCAGTGATGCAGCGCGGTCGTATTTCGTTGGGTAATAGAAGAAAAATTCAAAGTTTTTACTTTTTATTAGAGTTGATAAAAAAAAAACAATAGCCGGACGGTAACATTCAAAAATCCACGACGAAGTTCACGAAGATGTTAATCATATGGCGACTGACCGTGGTCATCATTTACAATAGATTTTTGGGTTTCCTGACGAGGCTCGTGGTAAGTCGAACATTGCGCCAATCCATCATTGTATGTACAGATATAATTCAACGGTGATACAACTAAAGCAATAATATACAAGTTAGCGATATTTTCATAGCTCAGAAGTACTTAATTGGCCCGAAAATTAAAAAAGTTCATCACTTCCTGTTCAAAACTTAGAAAAACAACGGCAAAATGTTTTCTCTTTTAGTTGTAATTTCGAGATTGACTTCTGCTTTTTTTTAAATACCGATCTAAAGGCAGGTTTACACTAGGTAGTACTCGATCGAGTTACTATAGCAAGTTGCTAATTTTTTTATTGCTTGAAAGATGTGGAAATATCATTTAGTAGTAATTTCAGTGTCGCTTCTAGTAAACATTTTAGTCGAGCGATTAGAAATCATCTCTATTTTTTTACCAAGTTGGTATTTCCACTAGCACTTGCTTATCTACTAAACCATTGTAAACACCACTGCCGCTGATAATTTTTGTTAAAACAGCGCGATTATACGTTATCGCGTTATAATAAAATACTTTATCACTCATCACTATACAAATATTGTCTGTGTTTTTTTGTCACATAATATATTATGCGTTACATAATATATTTTGTATTGGAAATTAATAATTAAATATAAAGCCATAAGTTTAATGAAGATACGACCCTTAAGTTTGTAGAAGAATATCGACAGCACGAATGTCTTTGGATTTTTCATTACAGCTTCCTATCTAGTTCCTCTTTTATAAAATTTAATAATTCCTCGCTAATCATCAAATCACTAAGCATCGTTTTGATATTAACGTCACTGTTTTTGCTTTATCCATATTTTTTATGTATATTATATTGTATTAGTTATAATATTATATATTAACTGTGAACCCTAATAACCTAAAACACATTTAAAAAAACATTTTTTTTTACTTTCGCCCGACTAAATATACTACTAATACGAAGAACTTATAATTTTACTATACCGTGTATAGACATTAACTAGATTCAATTTAGTACTTGATTTAGCAATTTGCTTTAGTAACTCGGCCGAATACTATCCTAGTGTAAACCCAGCTTAATACAAACTATTAGGCTTTGCGATGCTTTTAGTATTAGCATAGCTACTACGACGATTGAATTTATTGTAGCGGCAAACCGGTTAAACCTGACCTCACCTACCAAATACTTAAAATTCACTTTTAAGCACAACATTATTATCATTACCAATTAAAATGATCAAACTATTATACAGGGTGTTAATTTTATCGTGAATCTCTTAATATCTATTTAGTAAATATATTGGGATAATGAACTTAAAATTTTGTATATAGATTATTATATTAGTACTTTACAGGGTAATTCTTTTATCACGAACCAGTCAATATCTCACTGGGCTTAAAAATAATTTTTTTTTTCATTTTGATTTTATACGATGTGATCTCAATGGTCCACATTTTTTTTTAACCCGTTACAACTTACTTTTTTTTTATAGCAACTTTTGAAATTTAAAGGGTAACACATACATTTCATTAAGTTTTTAATTTGAGAATAATGTACTAAAAACTTTTACTGGTGAATAATCAGTTTTGAACAACTATTTCTTAAGGTTATAAAAGTTAAGATAAGAAGGTTAAGTGTGGTTGGGAAGTACGTGCAGATAAAAACAATAACACACTTCACCTTTTTTCATGCCCTGAACTTGAAATTTCAAAACCAGTTATCCAAAACTGGTTATCTACCAGAGAAAATGTTAAGTACATTATTCACATTTTTATTTTTTTTAATTAATAAAACGTATGCGTTACCATTTAAGTTACAAAAATTGCTATCTAAAAAACCAAGTTAGAATGGAAGTAAAGACAAAAAAATTGTGGAAAATTGAGAGCTCATTGTATAAACAAACTATAGAAAAATAAAAAAAAACAATAATCTTATTAAACTCTATATTTATTAGATATTGAGTGGTTCACGATAAAATGATCACTCTGTAATAAATACGATTGCACAAGTATCCACACATCATACACCTAAAACTACTTTGTAAACATTATGTAATAGTAAAAACCGGGATAATATCCGTTCAATTGTTACTATGAAAATCGTACACAAACGAGGTAACATAGTGTAGGTATAGGTTTTCAAAATACAAGATCTATTCGACAAAATAAGTGATGACATAACCATAAGCAAAATTGTATGGTAAGATAACCTGTTGAGTTTGATAGATGCTAGAAATATCTTTACAGCTGTTTAAATATGTATCTATTTAATATTTTTTTTAACAAAATATTATGTTATTCAACTTGTTTTGTTAATTACATTTTTGCATTATTTTGCACAATAGTATTGGTTATTGCTTACGGTGAATCGGATACTAATATTATAATATAGATATATATTTGTGCCAGCTCTTAATAGTTTTAGTAGATCTATAATATTAAACACTTATATTTTTTTTTAGCCGAAAAGACAAATGAGCATTAATATCGAACAAGGAGCTCTACTAGGTCAATATTATAAGACCTGCTTGTCGAACAAACCATATGTCAGTTTTTTAGGGATACCCTATGCTAAGCCGCCCATCGATGAATTAAGATTTAAGGTAATTAACAGTATGTTGTTTGTAGTTTATATCGAGAAGAAACTTATTTACTAATAATTTTGTTTTGATTTTAATTAATTATTGTAGCCACCCGTCAAACACCCTGGATGGACCGGAGTTTACAAAGCTTTTTCAGAAAAAAGAGAATGTGTACAATACGATGAAATGATAGAGAAAAAAATTGTCGGAAGCGAAGATTGTTTATACTTGAACATATATGTGCCGCAAGTACGTAAAATAAAAAACCGCGTTATCAAATTAATGAATTTCAATAACATTATTTTTAACTTTTTTTCATAGGAGTTAAATGAAATGAAACCTGTAATGGTGTTTGTGCATGGAGGCGCATTTAACTACGGTTCAGGATCGTCAGACGTATATTCCCCAGACTATTTAATCGAAGAAAACGTAATCTTGGTCACGTTTAACTATCGCCTTAATGTTTTAGGTAAAATACTAAGAGAATTCAGGAACCTTATATTCACGTTACATAAATATTTAGTTAACATATATTTATATGTTTGATATTTTATTTGGGTAATTCATAATTATACAATTTTTTTTAACAAAAAAGGATTTCTAAATTTGGATATCGATGATTGTCCCGGAAACATAGGGTTAAAAGATCAATTGTTTGCATTTAAGTGGGTAAAAGAAAACATATCAGCATTTGGAGGCGATGCCAATAACATAACAGTTTTTGGCGAGAGCGCTGGATCAGCGTCGATCCATTACCATGTACTCTCTGCATCATCGAAAGGTAAATGTTTTTTTATACTCTAAGGCGGCTAGATACTATCAAAATAGTTTTTTGGAATCGGGTGATTTAAGTGTGTTCCAAAGGGCTATTATGCAAAGTGGTTGTGTTCTTAATCCTTGGGCATTTACTTCGAAACACAAAAACGCTGCGCTTAAAATAGCGGCGGATTTGGGTTGTCCGTCAGACGACCCTCACAAAATAGTACAATATTTAAGAAAAGTTCCTGTAAACGACTTGGTAAAGGCTTCTATGTTCAAATCTACATTTCAAGTACGTATTTACGTGAAAATATTACTATAGCAAAATAACTGTGATTGAATTTACGATAATACTTCAAACACCGAGCGTTCAACTCCAATAAAATCTATTTAATAATTAATGGAAACAAACTACAGTAACAATATTTGTTTTATATTAAAATATAAATTGTACAGTAGGTCAAATATATTTTTTATTGGCCGAAAATATAATTTTTTTTTTGACGTAGGGCCAAAGAGAAATTTTCATTTACCAATTTGTTCCATCCATTGAAAGCGATCAAGTAAGTGAAAAATTAATACCAGCTCATCCAGAAGAGCTGTTGAAAAAAGCCTCTTCAATTCCTTTAATATGTGGACTTAACGACAGAGAAGGAATGTTAATGTTTAAAGGCAAATAAAATCTTAATTTATTTTGCATGAAATACCGTAAATCTCCATTAATGAATAATATGTTACTTGTATAATCGTTGCGTCATGAATTATTATTTTTATTTTTTTAGATTATAAGTCGAGACAAATAAAGAATTTTAATAAAGTCGAAGAAATAAGTAAATTCCTCGAAGACGATGCCAAATGTGATGAATTTATAAATAAGATCCAATCGTTTTACTTTAATGGTCATGATTTAAAAACTGAGATTGAGAAATTAGAAAGTATTTGCGCGGTAATAACATAATATTGTCAATAAATTTATAAAACAATTTAAACTTGTCATAAAAATTGTTTGGTTGTATTTATAAAAATTGTTTGGTTGTATTTCCAAAATTTGCTGTTGTTAAAAATATAAAACAGTTTTTTAAAAAGTTCATTTATAAAATTGTCAATATGAACGCTAAAATCATAAGTCAAAAAAAAATAAGGTTGAAACATTTTTTTATTTTTTTATTTTTTCATTTATATTTTGAATTTGAGTATAAATTCAGTCAGATTAACCTAAAATTGTATTGATCTACAAATTGTAGAAATCTTTAAATGCTTGCGTTGCAATGTGAACTGAAAAAAATTAATTGAACTTTTAAAATAAAGTTCTTAGGTATGAGTAATTTATTTTTACGTTTTGTCTGTTAATTTTTTGTAATGATGATAATAATCTATTATTTAAAACATTTTTTCAGCTATTCACTGATGTATTTTTCGCCAAAGATTTCTACAAAGGATTCAACGACTTAATCGTAGAAGGCATTACACCCGTTTACAACTATGAATTTAAATTTGACGGAGAACTTAATATTAAAAAACTTATTTTTTGTACAAGACCGAAATTGCTTAACTTAAAAGGTACACATTATCAGTTTTATCATTTTTGACATAACTCAAACAACTTAATTTTTTGGTTAATTTTACATAAAAAAAATCGTTTAAAAAACTTTTTTAAGCGTTTTTAGACTATTGGTCGTTTTTTATATAGTTGGTTATGTTTTTAAATTACACTTTTTTTATGTAAATAAATAGGTATTGCATCAAATCCTTCCTCGTTATGAAATAATTTGTGTTTCTTTTGAAAAATGATATTTCGCTCATTATTCAGAGTAAACGATCACTGCCGAATATTAATTAATACTATGCATCGACAGGAGCGTGTCACGCTGATGAATTGTATTATTTATTCTTTGGTAAATTTATTGCACTCATGCCTAAACCAAATTCTAAAGAACTAAGTGTGTGCAGAACAATGTGTAAATTATGGACTAACTTTGCAAAAACAGGGTTTGTTATAGGTGTTTTTTTTATTACACAAAAACTGTTGAAATAAAACAATTTTACTTTTAGAAACCCGAATTCATCAGATCTTAATGTCAAATGGGACTTTACAAGTTTGGAAAAACCTAAGTATCTTTCAATTGACGGCGACGATACTCATATGGTCGAAGGCCAAGTGAACGAAGCCAGAGTAAAATTTTGGAAACACTTAGACGAATTATTAAAACTAAATCAAAAGCTGTGATGTTCTGTTGTAAATATTATTAGTATTCATTATATAATACTTGTACGTGGTTATGTGTATAATTTTGAATTTATTTGTAAAAATACTATTCTTGTAATATTCTTTATATATATATATATATATATATATATATATGTATACAGGGTGTAATACAAAGCTCTACTGAACTTCAAATGAGACAGTCAGAAGCTCTATGAGTACAATAAATGGTATTAATTTTTTTTTATTTTAACATTATTTTTAATAGAACTGGTATCTCATTAAAACATTGTCTTATGAAACAAATAATTTTAGATTCGAAATTGGAAGAAAAAATCTTGTTGAATTGATTTGTAACATGATTTTTTGGCCGGCGTGTGACTAAAACCAACATGTGACACATCATTGAATATAAATTAGTTCTACAAACACCACTGAGTTTAGAATAAAATTATTACCGCCCAAATCTTATGGAGTTCAGTAATACGTTTTAAGTTCTTTAGTTTTAAACTTCTTGATCGATTCAGTATCGAATTTTTTTTGTTTCTCGGATTCGTGAATCCGATAAAAACATGGTAATGACATAAATGTGCTTAATATTGTTCTGCTAGAATTAGGGAGAATACTATAGGGTTGATCTCTGTCTAAAATTAATTGACACCGTTATGTCGTATTTAACAATAAAATTAAAGTATTTTTAGAAACATGTTGATCAGTTTCCACGTTTCATGGATGTTACAATCAATAAAGCAAAATGTACTACAAAAAAAACATTTTTTTCATTGGGTAACCAGACAATTTAATTCGGCATTAAATATAAGAACATAGGAAAACGAGTGTTTTTTGAACTGCTGTACTTAAAAACATCTTGTTTGATTAAAAGGCACAATGCGAAAACACTGACTTTATCGGTGATAAAAATAGTAACGACAAATTATATCGTGACACTGTTGAATAATACGATTTACATAGGCATATATTGATAGCAAAGAAACGTATTCCGCTTAGCAAAATTTGTTTTGTACCATTCAGTGTTCATACAGGGTGATTCATCTGATGTACGATGCTATGTTCTTGGAAAATATGAATATTTTTAGAGAAACATGTTGCTATATCGGTTGATAGGTTAATAGACGTAACCATCAAAACTTAAATTATACAGGAGACACTAAAATAGCATGTGCATATTGATTTTATGGAATAAAAAGTTGAATTTGTTTTTAATCGTTTTAAAAATAGTTTAAGTATAATTTAATATACTGCTCGCAAAAGTAAATAGAAGGCTTAACCACTTTATGTTACTCTAAAGTGAAGTTACTCGTTGGTTACGCTGTGTCTTAAACTAACTGACCATGTACAAATTAGTTTGCCTTAAAATGATTAATATTATGTAGTGGCTTTCATCATTTGGTATTTAGTAAACTGATTTTGTCAGTGGGTTACACCAAAAAAAAAAAAAAATTTAATGACAAATTTTGAACAGAAAAAATAATGTGAGGGTTAACACAGTTGACCAAAATGTGTATTTCTATTTATATAATCGATTGCAATCATATCCTCAAAATCGAAAAACGTGAGGGTTACATCTATTGACCTATCAGCCATCGATATTTTTAATACTAACATTTTTTTTATCTTCATCCCTACGTAAAAGAAGTATGGATTTCGGTTTTTTAAATGGAACGAACACGTGTTTTTAATTCCATAAATATATAGACAAACAATTTATACGATTTATGTGTTTGAATTTTCATAAATTGTTGTGTTCGTTTGCAATGGCTTTCTAATGATTTGAATTAAACATCAGTATTTGTTTGTTTTTTACAACAGTAGCATCATCATCAAATAATAATATTGACCTCTATCGATAACACTGTTATCTGTGATGGGCGCATACTTTTTGCATCCGGGAAACTACGAACTACATCCGATCCTTTTCTTAACTTATCTACAGTATTTGTCTTTCAGGCTCAGGTATATACAACATTGCAGCATTTTTCTTGTTTGGTTTCCCTTGCCAGACATTCAATTGTATCTTGTTATCCTATTTATTAGCTTTTCGCAAAAGCGTCTACGGGTTGGTGTCTGTGTGATACCCTCAAAAACCTTCATAAGGTCTAATTTTGTGTTATCAGGTTACAATGAATACGTAATATGGGCCCTTAAGGTAGTGATGGATTTTTTTTCATTCCATAAGCGACAACAACGTTGTTAATTATAAAAAAAATTTATATTCTCTTACCATACTAGGTTTCAATAAAAAAAATAAGAAAAATACAAGGTAAACAATAGTGTTACGTATGTCAAACCATTCCAACTAGCGACAAAGCGGTTATTTGTATTTATTCGTCTTTAAACTTCACAAGTGTTCTGGTTTTTTTTTTGTGTGAAAAATATACATTATATTGTTACTATCGAAATAAACCAGTCGACAAGTTAAATCCTTGAAACTTAAAATGAAGAAAATTAGTGTGGTTTTATCGTTCGTAATATCTATGCAAATTGGCTTGTTGAAGACTACCTCATTCAAATCTAAATCAGACGAAGTAATTACGAGAAAAATAATATTATAACATATATTAAATTTTAAGTAATCAACATACAAATGCTTTTTTTTGTCATTAATATCGAATTTAAATAACACATAAAGCGTTTATTCGAAACGGGGCATCGACCATTATTTTTATTGCATTATTTTACATTTTAAAGGTAAATCAATTTTTGTTGTGTTTTTAAATTTAACTGCTGAAAATACCTTTACAAATGATATTTTCAGATGGAACATTAAAATCATATGTAACTTGTGAAAACTTCACTTTTTTTGGATAAATTTATTATTTATTTTTATTACAATTTTTTTCACCCCGTCAATCGATGTCCTACGCAAAGAAAAGGTTTTTTTTCTTTATAAATTCAATATTTATGCACCCAGATTTAAATTTGAATCTTACAACTTTTGTTTTTAGTTAAATGTAGATATTATGACATTTTTTTATAATTGAGTAATACATAGGAAAGTACTCCTTGTTTTAACAAAAATAATAATTATCAATACCCTGTTATTTTGAATAAATCATTGTTAATGTAAGTGAAGTTTTAAAACAATAAAACCCCTTGTTTGCCTCTTTAGTATTACAACTGTGCGATAATATACACAGGGTGATTCATTAAAGATAAGAAAATCATTTTTTCTTTGTATAATTATTGCAGTTTCATTGGTTTTTTTTTTTAATAATTGGCTTTTATTAGTTTACAATATTATAAAATTATAAAATAATCACCGTTTAAAATATAAAACAGGAGATGAAGTGAGGTTGAGTAATGCGTGCAGATAAAAATAATACTAAACTCCACCTTTTCTCCCATCTCAATTTTTTTAAGTAAAACGGTTAAACAGTGCTTAGAGATAATATTGCACTCCTCCTAGTAAAAACAAGTTTAAATCTCAGTAATTCTAAAAATATTTGTCCAAAACTGGTTATTGACCAGTGATTATATTTCAAGGATGATTCCTAATTCAATAAGTATTTTAAATATATGGGTTACCAATTAAATTTTCAAAATTTATCAAAAATAAGTCTAATATTAACAGACTGTTAATACTAGACTAGTATAAATAATATATAATGAATATAAATAACAGTCTACTGAATCACAAAAAAATTGGGAAGAAAGTGTAGAGCTACACTAACGTTTTTTTCGGCGACCAATAAAATCCGCAGCACGATAAGGCGGTTTGTTTGTATCTTAATAATACATGTTGCGGTTGTTTACTGATCGGTGCGGATTTTATTGGTTTTATGTGGCTCTACACTAAGGAACTATTATTAGGTATATTAATAATTCTCGATCGCTGATAGCTATCTATAAATACATTAGTTGTTTAAATTTCAAACAGCATAATACATTATATTTTTATATTATATTATAATATATAATACTGTTATTAAAATAGTTTCAATTTTAAAAGTTTTAATAATTCACAAGTGAAAATTTTGGCGCCCCCAAAATACTGGCACTCGGGGCAGTTGTAGCCAGTGCCCCCCCCCCCTAAATGCGGCCCTGTTAACAGCACAGCATATTTTATTGGCTAAAATGTACTTTTAAATCATCAAGTTTAATGATTAATTTGCGAGAACATAAAAATAAAACTTTAAAAGTATAAATATATGATAGATAAAGTTATACCGAAAAAAAAATAAAATAAAAATTGTATATCTTAAATATTTCCCTAGAAAACGAGTGTCTGAATCACTTATAAGTTATATATATTTAACACTACTACACGAAACACAATGTGTTTTAATTATTTTCAAAGCCACCACTTGTATTTGAGATGCTCAATATTAGGCCACGCCTACATAACATTTTCTTCATGCCTTATTCTCTGGGTTTTTTTATCTCTCCCTTCAAAAATTAAATCGTATTACACTGTCTTTCACTCGCAAACCTTCAATACTTGGTTTATCAAAAGTAGTACTCTATAATTAGAGTTTATTATATTCTTCTATGAAATGTAATTCTATCTGTAGCACATAATTCATGTACCACAATATGAGTTGAATTAAATTTAATTGTGAATATTGAAATGAATACAAATTAAATAGTTCATCTTATATGTTTAACTAATTTTACGGTGTTTTTATTGTAAGTAAAAATATTATTTTACTTATATATATTGTTATAATTTTATTACAATACTTATAATTATATTTATCGAGCATTATTTTTCCCCCAGGAAAAAGAAGCCGAAGACTACAGTTTATTAGACACTCACAGTTTGGAATTTGTTAAAGTAATCAATGAGTTCAAGACCTACAGTCAGAATCCAATTACGTTTAACGACGACGAGCGTCTTATGCTGACGTCTTCGACGACTTACAGTAAGTTCAATGTCGAGGGCAAAGAAAAAGTGCTGAAAAAATTCAACAATAAAGTACAAGAGATCAAATGTACAAACGCCGTGATCGCACAAACCATCTTGCAACATTCGAAGGCCATCATAAACGTGTCGTTCAACAGCGAGAGTGAACGCGTCACCAAGATAAAACTAGTATTTTACAAACTCAAAATCTACTTGGCCAGAATGTTGTCGGTACTGTTCATTGCCAAAACCGTGTCGCCAAATTGGTTGTGGCTGTTGTACTTTAGAGTTTACGGTGTCGTAGATGCGGAAAACGAGAAGTTCACAGTACCGGATGCCAATTATCTCGTCGGCAACAGTGAACTGAATGCCGACATTGCAAAATGCATACACAAGTGCGAAAACATTTACCTGGACGAATACTACGTTGATGTCAACAGTTTGGTCGTGCCCATCCGTTCGATGGACGATATTGACGTTCTGATGGATAGAATGTTCAAACCACACGACCACACGGCTTTCAAGTACGCCTATAGACACCAGCAAGATTTTACCATTTCGAATTTGTACTTGCAAGAACTTTGGGATAACCACGCGTTGTTGTTCGAAGAAATCCCCGGTGCGCTGATCGACTGGGCTGCGACGGTAAGTGATTTGGACGCGGCCAACATTTTAATGAGGAACCACGTTGCAAACCGGATGTGGGTAAAGCAACCGTTCCGAGTCAAGATCTATCTGGAGCTTATAGTGAACATCGTGATAGTCAGGTTGTACTTGTATTCGTGGACACACTTGGCGGCCTATCGGAAAGCCAGTGCGACCTGTTCAAAAGAACATTCGGTAAAGATTAATCAAGATTTTCATTTGCTTTTCAAGTCAGCCGCCGAAGCGATTCGCTACAAAGACGAATTTATGGACGAGCTCATAGAATTCCTTAACTTTTATTATCGAGATGAAATCGACACAAACCAATTAACCACCATGTCAATGCGCATTAAGAAGAAGGCCGATTTGATCTTGAACGATTTTAATATAAATCAATGGTCGCTTACAGACGATAAACCCGGCTTGAAACTTTTGGAAAACAATTCGGCAGCATTACAGAAATATTTAGAAAACATTAAAAAAACATTGCGTCACACCAATATCGAACTCATTTTATATTTTCTTAACGGAGAACGATATAACGAATAAATGTTAGTCGAATAGATTTTATTTGTTAAAAAGACGCTACATGTCAGTTTTTTTTAGATGAAATGTATTTATAGATAAAAATATTAAGATTTGTTTGCTTACAATTTGTTAAAAAAATTAAAATTTATGATAACCTTATAAAAAAAAAATTTACCCACAAAAACTCTTCATTGCTACACTAATAAAAGTACACTACATTTTTATTATTAAATTAGGATTTCATTTTGAAAAAAAAAAAAATTTGGCAATGACCATTTAAGAAACGACATATTTATTTATTTAGAAGATAATCATTTGTTTTTAAATGTTTGCCAATAACGTCTTAGTATAATAATATTACGTTTAATAATATAATATAATAATATTATGTTTCAGTCTTTATTAAATATTATTGATAAATGTATCATTGTTTTAATGTGTATTTAATTATGTTAAATTAAGTAAACATTTTGTGCTGTCTTTTACTAGTTAAATAATTTGAATGTATAGTTTTTTGTTTATTCTTTATTATTGACTCTGGAAAGACATAATTCTCTGCACAATCCTTAACCCATCTTTGGATCTCCCTTAATTTAATCTCAAGTGGTATCAATACAAATCCAAATTGAATTACAGCAGAGACATGTTAAGATTTTTTTTAGTGTATCGTTTGATTATTTGATTTACTTACAAGTGAAATCTAACAATGCCGGCGACAATTCCGAAATAGGTCTATTTATTTTTCTCTCTAAGTAAAAAAAAAAAACAAAAGGTATGTAATAATTATTTACTAAACCATGAATAGCTGTCAAAAATGCTTGGTGCAATGATGAAATTGTTCATCAATATACAATACGTTTATATTTGATACAAATTTAAGTATGTATAGGTCGAACTATACCGCTTGATTTATTTTATTGCTTTTAATAAAATTGTCATTTTCGTATTTGATTTTAATGGTACCTATCTCACATATGACGATCATTTTCTTTCAGTTTGGAGTGTAATAATTGTGTTGTTTTTTTGCACAATGTCATTTGTAGTAGTGGTTTTTCTTCTTAAATTGTGATTCGTTTTTTGCATACTGACAGCTTGTTTATTCAGAATCCTAACGTACTTTTTTCAAAAAGTATTTTACACGCTTTTGTTGTAGATTTCCATCATTCGATGTCGTTAGCCAATTCTTGTTGATAACACCATTTATATCCATTTATTATTTATATTACTTTTTCCTTTAAACTCAGCATGGGACAAACTTCATGCTCTATTTATTAAAATTAACGGGTTTTTCAAAAACGTTGCACTTGTAAAAATGACAAGCACTCAATACAGCGCAGCTTGACTATACGTTCACCATCAGTTTATTTATGTATTTTCTTAAAGCATATTTGTTTTAAAATTAAAAAACTGCATTTTATTGTATTATATTTTATTTTATTGTAATAAAATTGTATTTTATTTAAAAACAAACATTGGTTTTGGTCACATGCCGGCCACGCAGTGGCCACTCGGTGGACGCAAGTGTGGCCAGATACTCAAAAATAATGTTACATATCAATTCAACAAGATTTATTCTCCCGATTTCAAATTTGAAATTATTTTTTTTTGTAAGATAATTTTTTAATTAGACACGAGTTCTATTTTAAATAATTTTAAAATTAAAAAAAAAATGAATACCATTAATTGTACCTATAGAGCATCCTGAATATTTCATTTGAAGCTCGATGGAACTTTACTTTACACCCTGTAATCTTGTATATATACAGATATATACAATAGACAAGCATTTTGCTTTTTTTAAATGCATGCATAAACTTTCTAAGTCCTCCATTTTGCTTAATTAGAAAACAAAGCTTCGATTAAGCACAAGAAAAGGTGTTGAACTAATATTTTTGTTTTTATTAATTTATTTCAAATAAACATCTAAGAAATACTGATGGTCACTGCAAAGGTGCGTTTAAAAAACAAGCAAATAACTTGGTACAGACTTAATATTATGATTTGAAGTTTATAGAAAATTGTCTGGGATATGGTGTAACAACTTGGTATTATATGTCAAACAAAAAACAGTATACAACAGATTAAAAAAATATTGGTTGAAAGGCCTATTTTTTTCTACTCACTGATTACACATATCATAGGAAAATTTCACTGTATGAATATAATGAAAACCTCCAAGTTTCATTTAAATGCATTTAATTAAGAATATATTATTATGATTATTAACAAATTGAAGGTTAGGTTAGGCTTTTGTACAAATTATTGTTAATTTTTCAGTAATCATAAATTTAATAATTTTTTTAAAGCGTCAAATGTGTATGTTGTTGAGTAGTATATACATTGTGTAATGGGTATAGATATTGCTGATAGGCCAGAACTTAACTATTTGTATTTAAGTTCTATCAATAATACAGGGTCCGGCAGTGAAACGGGATGATTTCAATACTTAATTACTATTTAATGAATGAATACATTTTAATAAATATAAATATAAAGTATAAGAGTTACAATTTTATGTTCAATACAAAAAAATACTATTTTTTATGTACTACGTTTGCCAAATGACCTCCATTGTTATTTATGCATTCTTGTAGGCGGAACATAAAGTTTTGCATGACCTCTCGCAGCATATTAATGGAAATTGATTCAATCTCGTCCCGAATGCGTTGTTTGAGTGTTTGGATAGTTCTTGGTGGATTGGCCTCAAACACTTTTGATTTAAGGTATCCCCATAAAAAAAATCGCAAGCCGTTAATATGCTGCGAGAGGTCATGCAAAACTTTAAGTTCCGCCTACAAGTATACATAAATAACAATGGAGGTCATTTGGCAAACGTAGTACATACAAAATAGTATTTTTTTGTATTGAACATAAAATTGTAACTCTTATACTTTATATTTCTATTTATTAAAATTTATTCATTCATTAAATAGTAATTAAGTATTGAAATCATCCCGTTTCACTGCCGGACCCTGTATTAGAAAGTTCCTATAAACCACTTTAATACATGAGTATGACTTTTTCAAAATTGAAAATGTATTATTTTCATTTCCCAAGTAAACATGAAAATATTGTAGGTATGTAGGTACATACACCTACAGCTACAAGACGGTAAACATATGTCATGAATAAAGGTACTTCATTTATTCGCGACAGTACACAAAATGAATTTGAAGTTCAATGTTAATGGCAGCTGTTGTTTTGAATACTAAAAAATAAATCCATTTACATTTTTATCATAACGTTTACCATAAAAGCTTTAAACTAATAGTTAAAACTTACGTGGTAAAAAAATGATGTTTAAGTATATTATTTTTAATAAACTAGTTTTTAATGGCTATAGCAGTAGATTTGTCTTCACATGAACAAGTGGTAAGTACTGTTAGCACTTAGCACACATAGCAATATGGACAATTTAAAACGATAAAGCATGTTTTTGTTTTTACTTTGGTTTTACATAATAAGAAATAGTTTGAATACAAATTGTTGAGAAAACTATATATTCTATAGTCCCTTTTTAGATCTACCTTAGGTCCAATTTTAGATCATGAGTCTCAAAATTAAGCTAAAAAAAATTTAATAAAAAAAATTGTCCAACCAATCGGGAGGAAAGTGTTTTAAATACTTGTATGGCTTGTGTATCGATAATACTATTTATAACGAATATTCCAGGTATAATTCAGCTATTTTTATAAATAGGTAAAAAGCCATACTATAATATAATAATAATTTATATTATTTTATACAAAAATTCTTTTTATATAAATGTATAATAAATTATACATATGCAATATGCATAAATTATGAATATGCAAAGTTATATGAATATTAATTATGTGTATACACTTTTTAGGCAACGCAAGCATTTTACAAATACATTCAGAAAGAATTGAAAGCGAATTCCTTTTCCATTAAAGAGCTCAAAAAATGTATACCAGAAAGTTGGTGGAGTGTTTTAGATGAATATAAGATAAGACATCATACTATTAAAGATAGAAGTACAAAACTATAATATTTCATGTTATTATTAAAGTATAGTATTAAAAAATATTTTAATCGCTTGTTACAAAATTGAGGACAATTTTTTTTTATTGCGAAATTAATATTTTAACTTAAATACTTTCACTAAAAATCTTTATTGTACATAAATAAAAATAAAAAATAGTTAGTAGTTTTTAATGGAACTGTAAAAGGCTCTTTTTTCAAGTATAAAATGTGAATGAGGCAAATGTAAAATAAGAGACTACTATTGTTTGTTTATTAAACAGTCATGAATATTTATTACTGAACAGAATAATAAACACTGGGTGGTGATGTAAATAGTATTATAGTTACCCCATTTTTCGGCCATAGGCGTGAATTGAGGGGGGCTTGGGTGTACTCATTACTCCTATAATTATTATTATTTATTTGGCCTAGGTTATAATTATGAACTGAATGTTTGTTATTTACTCTATTGCTCAAGGAGACGAAAGATGATGTTTTTTAAGTAAATATAGTACTTGTTTTAGTGTTTAATTGTTTTGTATTCAAGACATTAAAGTCTTTAAACAGTTTTGAAGTCGGATGTCTGGAATATTTTTTACAAGCTACCCTGATAGTTGTGCTTTGAAAGGTTTGAAGTTGTGTAAATTCATTATCGTAGGCCCCACCCTTACTTATTTTACTATAATATATAACTATTAGATATTCATCAAGTGTTAAACATAACATTCTAACATCCTTAATTGATAGAAACTCACGTAGTTGCTTTATCACACAGATAATTTTTCTTAACTTATCTAAAACAGTTTAGATCTAATACTTTCATTTCATGCCGGTACACATTTCAATACCAATATAATGTATTCAAAGTTCCCAACAACATTGACTAATTTACAATGGCATAGATTTAAAATTATTGTTGCCAAGTATCTTACATTGTTTTTTTTTCTAAGAGAGAGATTTACCTTTTTATGGTGTTATATATTTTCATCGACTATGTATATTGACACGATTATGTAGAAGGCAAGCTAAACATGTTTAAAACAATCGGATGTGATGCACGCAGCTTAATTTGAAATTTTATTATAATAAATTAATATAATTTCTTACAAAAATAAATTACTGTAAAAACACAATTTCGATCAATCAGTAAATTTATTAATAATTCTGTATTGTTACGTTTCTTTTTATATTGAATTAAATATAAGTTTCAAATCTTCCCTGGAATTTTAAATTATCTTACTAAATTTGAATTTAATGTTGTAAAGTTGTATTTTAATAACAATATTTATTCTAGAAATTGCTGTAACCACAGTACGTGGTCTGATGGTAGATTTGAAAGCATCAGGTGTTTACCTTAATGTATTGTTAAGTTTATGGAAGAAATTACTCGCAATACAGGGATACCAATAAACTAAAAATATACTCAAGATATTCAAATAAATAAATTGAATAAGATGCGAATAAATAAATAAAACTAAAAATATCATACTACAAAATCATGTTTTTTTTTTAAAAAAAATTTATTATTTATTACTTACTTTGAACTTTCAATACTGTTTTAAACCATCGACCCGCAAGTTGCAGGACCAGCTTCACAAACTATTATTGATTGAATTTCAGGTTTTTTTTCGCTTTCACTGTTTATTATGAAAACCTACACAATATACAATAATTTAAAACATAAATAGTATATATTACAAATATTATATATTTAGACATTAAATCTATTTATTGTAAAATACATTTTTAATTTAATCAATACACAATGCGTTCATAAAAAAATTACTTATTTTTACCATGTACTAATATGGTTATAGGCTTACTTAAAAATCCATAATCAAATTTACTCGATCACTAATTATTTTATTAGATAAACTCCCGCTGTATAATAATATCAGTTTCTTGCGTTTTTGTACGCTCGAGTAATTTGCTAAAATATATTTCTAATAGTGTTTTGTTCTATTCTCTTTGGTAAATTAAAAATAGTCATATAAATTGTAGTTCAACATCTGTGGCCAAATTTTGGTTCAGCGAAATATAAATTATTACTTTGGTTCTTGTTCCGAAATAATTGTGCTCTACAGTGTAATAATCATTTAGTAATAACTAAGGCTCCCCAGTCGATAGTATAACACAGTCAGGGTTATTATATTATTTTGTTTAAGTGATAAAGCAGTGTCGTTGGTTTTGTGCTATTCAAATCATCGTTGGCTTGACCCGCATACGATCGATCAATGGCCGAATGTATTTTATTAAATAATAATTGCTATACTATCCTAACAGGTGTTAGTGGTAGCTGTGGGTTCAATTAGGTATCGTGTATACCTCTATCGATATTGTGAAATACTTATGGTGACATTATTTAATAGTATAGATATTATAATGCCATTCCAGCACATAGAAAAGGTTTAATATATTAATGCAACTACTAATAATGGTGTATATAATATTGTGGATATGAGTTCTCGCTCTGCAGATCTCAATATCTATCGCATAAGACCTTTTTCTTTTATTGTTTTTTTTTTTGAAGTAATAAAACACAGGTGATAATGAAATACATGACTTACGGAGCATAAAGTGGTTTTTTTATATGTTACCAAAGTTTTATAACTTTACTGCAACCGAAATAGAGTAATTTGAGAAAAATCTAGTTTAACACATAAAATAACAGACATGCGACGCCTTAGATAGCTAAAATGTCAAATAAAAAAGAACAACTTATTCTGTACCTTAGTCTAATGGGGCAATGTAAATTTTTAGTATAAACAAATTAATACGAATATTGAAATATCCTTTAAATGATTTTAAAAAAATGCACTATTATAGCAAAAATTAAAATATAATTTATTAAGAAATTTTGTAAAAACAAATTAAATAGAGCTTAATGAAAAAAAAAAGTAATGCCAATTTTATAATTACTTCAAAGAGTGAGCTTAGTCCTTTTAAATCTATGGTACCGAATTAATCGAAATTTTACTAATTTACAGGGGAAAAGTTTTCTTCTATGTTACCTGTAAAATAACATTGCGAATTACAGATGCAACTATTATATCTATATTATATTTATACATGAATAACAGCTCAAACCTGGGTATTATTTATAACATTTTTTTACAAAAATAAAAATTCAATTCGGTGAATAATAAACAAATTTAACAGTGTAAAAACATATTTTGTTGTAAAAGTCTTTTTTTATTTAAATTATAATTGAAATAAGAGTTAAAATTAATAAATCATATTTTAAATAAAACAATTTTTTGTATTCTTTAGTATGGAAAAAGTAAGACTTAAACTTTAAAACTAAAATCCACACAGCAATGTTTTTATTTTTAAAGTATGTTTTGTTAAGGAAAACGTTTTCCAATACTTATCCATTACCGGTAAACATATTATATAATACTATAAAGAATTACTTTCAGCGCTTAGAGCTTACACAATATTGTTGGAGTACAGAGACCAACAAAAAAAATCATAACAACAATGAAACACCCTTACGGTTTTACCCCTCCTTAAACTTTTTGTTTAAAAAATAATTTTTTACATATAGAAAAATAATTATAAGCCTTTAAAAACATTAACTGTCGCTAAATCGTGCCATAAAAAAATATTACATTAGGTCTTCGATTCGACAAGGCGATGACGAATTTATTAGGGCATTGTGGTTGAATATTATACATTTTATTTTATGAGTACAGTGTGTGTGAGTTGTAGAGTTAATTTATGAGCCGTCTATAAGTACTATAGGTACAATACAAATGTATAATATATATATACATGATACACGTATAATTTGCATTTTCTATTATTTTTACTTTTACCTTTTGTTTACGCCACGAAATTAGTTTTGGAATTTGATATTGTTTTCATTTCGGTCCGGCACGTCCGCTGGGAAATATGCTTCCTAAAAGTTTTCCTAAGCTCGCCACCAACTAAAATACAAATTGAATGTGCGCTCATCCTCGCCTCGGTGCGTTTATCGAACCGTCAACGACCAATCCGCAGTGGGTTTATATATAAACATGTACATTGTACATAGTATATATATATTACATCTTATACTCTATACATTGTACAGGTCATGGGTGGAAAATAAAATATCGACTCTCATAATATGGATTTAAGTTCACCTAACGTAAAGCGTTAGTTTTTAGTGAAAATAAAGAATCACAAAACTGAATATTGTTGGTTCCTTTCGGGTTCCCAATGCTATTTCCTAAGCTATTGGATTGTATGTAAAATTAAGTATGGGAATTCGCTAAACGTATACACCAACAAACTCTTTGTTTATGTACAAAAAATAGGACGCTTTCCCGGCGAAAATTGAACACGTGATTTTGTTAAAAAAAAAAACTAAACGAAGAACCTTGTGACACATACATACTACTATTCTAGTTTGTAACAATTCTATTGAATTACAATATCGTAATTAGATCTTTAAGATAATAAGAATATTAAATATCATTGAAAATCGAGATGAAAACGTCAACATTTTCATTATAAACTAGGGATTTGAGGGTGGGATGTGGAAGAAAGATGTTTCCAAGAATATCAGTTTCTATTCTTTAATGTTTGTAATATTTTATTAGTTTGTAAATGTTTATCAAAGGTACATTAACTGAAAAATGTTCCATACAAATTAATTCGACTATTTTTAAAAAGAAAATTACTGTGTGCCCTAGTTTTTAACACATATGTAATTTTTTGGGTTGTTTTTCTGGATTTTGAAGGGAAGGGGTTATTATTTTTAAATTTTTGGGTCAATAAAATACCTTTTAGGTGTGATTTCTAAATGATGTAATAAGTTATTTAGTAAATTGCATTTTTTTTAAAATGGCTTTGTACTAATAATATAAGTTTTTTTTTACTAATAAGGCCTTGACTACAAAGGTTAGTTGGAAATGGGGGGTTAAAAGTTAGATTTTGGATATAAACTTAAAGGGTGTTTTATAGAATACAGTAGGTGCAGTTAATAGGTATTAGGTTTTATAAACTGTATTTAAGTCAAAACCAAACAGGAACTGAAGTAATGTGTAAAATTTTAGAAAATAATACATTTCGATTATTGCTTCATTTCGAAAACCCCGAGAAATATTTAGTAGTAGTACATTTTTAATTTTTCGTTATTGATATTATTGCAAAAATCATTAAACAAAAACTATAAATATTACAATTTTTACATAGTATAACTAGATACTAATTAACTGAAAATACTTGAAAAATTGTGCCTTGATCCATATTTGTTAAAAGTACTTATTTTGTACAAAAATGAAGCCTGTAAGGGTTATAATAGTTAAAGAAAATATTTAAATGTCAAAGTAGATCCTTCTTTATTTTTTTAATGTATAATATGTTAAATATGTCAGATTAATATCGATTTTTAGTAAAAAATTACCTACCTGTACAACGTGCCTTAGTAAATGCTCGCTGTTAGATGATAATATGTACTAATTGCAAGTGTAAAAACAAAAAGTTCATCAAAATTCAGATGAAAAATGTTAATATTAGTCAGAAATGTTGTAAATTACACACTACTTGACGAAATAATGTGTTTTATAACAAAGAAATTCGGTTTTTTTATATTACAACACACGTTTTATCTTAATAATCCGTCTTAATGTTTTCTATACGTCTTAAATTATGAATTTGTTTTCTATATACAATTATAAAACTAATTCCGGAATACTGACAATTGTACTACATTTATAATTATTGCTTGAAATTAATAAATGTATTAAATAAATGGTCCTAAAATAAAATAATAATCAAAATCGTTTGAAAAACTATGGAGAATTCAAACTATTAACTAGGTCGAATTAACAGATGTTGTTTTTGTTTTTGGATACGTTTCTTTAGTGTACTGGCGTATAACAGGTAACTGTTTGAACAAGCTTACAAAACTTTGCATTAAAATATGGTTTCTTCTTATTTCGATAACTAACACAATTTAAAACGTGTTTTCATTAGGTTTCCGAGTAAATATACAACTATTTAGAAAAGTAATAACAACGATAAAACCGTATAATATTTTTAATAGGTTTTAAATGAATATAAAAAGTTAAACAGTAAAATTATTCAAATTATTAGAAATATTTTTTTAATAATTATTTTATAAAAAATGGAAAAACATTTTTTAAACAAAAAATTGATTTGTTTATAGCTGGAATATGCCTCATTAATCTGGGGAAACACTAGTATAGGATATAGTAACTAAATCGAAGCAATCTAAAACAAAGTTCTCCGATTTATTTGTAAAATACCTAGGACCCCTCAATCTGGCTATGATGACGTGCTAATTTATTTAAATTTACATTCTTTAAAAGTAAGATGACCTAAATCTTATGTTTTATTTCTTCAATTTGTTTAAATGTTTTGCATGTTAATAATTTAAAATATCATGTTAATATGTTATGTTGTATCTGTGTTATCTTACTATTCAGATTTACCTCGGTATATTTCTCATTGTTTATTAGACATCTGTCCGTATTATTTAAAAATAAATAACTAATTTTTGTAGTCGAATGAAAATAAATAAACCTATCGATCAATTGAAACATTATTGAATTTCTCAAAAGAACTGTGTTATTCAATTTCATTTAAATCAAACTGCAATTATTTCTAATAACTAAACATTATATTATACCAATAAACTAATGTTATAGGAAATGGCCCAGCAGTCGAGGCTTATTTAATAAAAAATAAAATTGGCATTATTTTCTTTTAAACCAATAGTCGAAAACAACACATGTTTTTGTATCAAAGCAAGCCACACAATATTTACACTAAATGTATATAATATTTTCGAAGAGACTCGTTGTTTGGTGTACAACACAATAATATACTGTTCTGTAGTACAGGATTCTTGCAAATGGGTTATACACATAAAACAACAGTTTGAAATAAAAAAAAAAAATAGCTGCGTCCCAGATATCAACTTTTAAGCAAGTAGATTTTTTTTTACAGATTATTTGCGTCCGTGGAATTGGGACGTAAGCTACCTACTTGATATTTAATGACTTGACATTATTGTTATCGAATAAACTAAAACGATAAATAACAGCACATTTTACATTCTCTAGAAGTACTAATGGAGCGGGAGATGGAAATACAGATGCATATGGATGAACGTCTCGCGCCTAAAATTGAGCCACTAAAATGAAAAATTGGCGAATATCAATAATATATTATATATTTAGGTAGAATATAAAATTGAGGACTTATCATACGACTGTTCATGTAAATGTTCTTCAAAAAAATAGAAGTCTAAACTATCGTTGATTCAAGCGAGAAACAAATATTTTGAGTTAAAGCTTTAACGTGTGTGAAGTTGGCCCTCTGGATTTATGCTACATACTTCTAACCTGTTCCAATACTTAGCAAGTTATTTTCTAGCAATTGCGAATGACGTTGTAATAATTACTGGTCACTATTTTACCCGTAATCATTAAAAACATTTAGGAAGGGCTTCACGTAGCCCTATCATGTTGTCCGATCCTTTTAAATTCAGTTCCAAACAATTCCTTATGGCTCACGAGTAATTGCGAGTGACCCCATTAGGCCCTAGGGCCATTTTTGTTCTGTGGAATTGACGTGCAATCACAAACTTTTTCCACTGCGATGTAATGCATCCTAACCTACAGAGCAAAAATAGAATTCAAAATTTAAATTTTGTATAATAATAGAGCAGTGGTTTGTCATTTTATTTTTTTTGTATGCCATTGCCTGCATCAAATACTCAAATATCATTATTGTAAATATATTTGTCATTTTTACACACAATAGAACTGACGCTATTGAGATAAAAAAAAACATCCGGCCCACACGTCTGATATTATTATACTTCTGGTACCATTTGGCCGTTCATCGCTGATCAGTTAAGTGCGTTAATAGTGATAGTGTAGTTACTGTTCTTTTATTTTTTATAATTATAATATATTGTTGGTACATGTAACACACGTTTTCCAAAAATATCATATTTTTATTGACGGTGTGATTCTTAAAAGTTTAGTGTCGTGTGCGAAATTTTTGATCGTCTAAAGAATATTCTATACAAATTTGGAACTAATTGGACTATTTTTTAAAAAGTTATATTAAAAACATGTAAGTTTTGTGTGCTTTTTTTCTATTTTGAAGCAAAAAGACTCTAAGGGTTATTCCTATTACTATTGTTCTAAGAACGATTTACTTAATATATTAGAATAAAACTCTGACTCAGATTCCGATTCTGATATTAATCAGATTCTTATTAGGAATAAGATAGTTATTCCTAGTGGATTTTCTAATATACCTCGACAATCTAGCGATATAAGCTCATCTGACGATATAGATACGACAGTAATATCTTCTTAAAACGAGCAAGACAGTACATTAAATAATAAAAAAGGCGATCATACTAAACCGGAAAATACAATTTTTAAAAATAAAATGGCTTGTAATAGTAATGCTAAACCACAATATTATTCTAATAAATTAACAGAATATATTAATGACTATCTAGATAGTTATGAGCGAATTGCTGCGGCAAATACCTGGGATGATAAACAAAAATTAGTAATGTTACCATTATATCTTAGGCAACAGGCAAAAATTATTTTTCTTAAAATTGAATCCGAAATTCGAAACTTAACTTGAGCAATTTTTAAGAAAGCTTTTGTTGAATATTATAATTCGGCAGATCAATTATTACTTTTAAAAGAAAATCTGAGTAAGAGGAAAAAGAGAGAAGAAGAATCTTTACAGGAATTTATTTTAAATGTGTTAGCAGAATGTAAGAGAATTAATAAAAAAATGTCAGAAGAGGAAATAGTAAGCATTATTCTTAAAAGTTTACCAGAAGAAGTGTTTTGGAGAATAGACGCGAAAGACAATTCTACGGTAGACAAGGTGATTAAGAATGTAAAGGCGTATGAAGTCGCGCATGCGGTGCGCAACAATTCAAGTAATGAGATAGAATTACTAAGAAAAGAGATTGAGAAGCTTAAGAATACTAGGATTAATGAAGTACAGATTACATCTCAAGTACAAGTTAACGACGACTTGAGACAGGAAATTACCGCATTAAGGGAGCAATTACTAAATTCTCAAATTACCCCACCCCAAATAAATGCAGTTAATAACGAGAGCAATGATTATGTTAACAATAATAGACCTAATAGTAATTCCAGTTGCGGAAATAATGATAGGAACAGAATAAATAGGCACAACAATAATCAGGGTAATGGAAATCAAAGGTATAATAATTATAATCAACGTAATAATAACAACTACAATAATAATAACAGTAATAATAATAATAGTAATGATAAGAATAGACCACATAATAGGCAAAATAATAATAGGGGTAATTCGAATCGAAGGAATAATAATTATACTCAACGTAGGAATGTAGGGTGCCAAAATAATTTTAATGGAGGTTGGAATAACAATAGTCGTGGATTTACTTCATTTCAACAAGTAGGTGGTTTCCCTTATCACCAATTCGGGTTTCAAAATTATCAACAACCACTGCAAAACATGTACCCCCTTCCCCCCTCGCGAAACATTGTTTAACTAAGTTTTAACCGATTTTATAAAATAAAAAGTTAAAGGAAAAATAAATTCAACACACACGTTTTATGAAAAGAAAGATCACACGTTTCGCCGTGGTTTATTATTAGCTGTTCGTATTACACAACATAATAACTTCAATAATTTTAATAAATAACAATTAAACTAAAAAGTCGGAGGGCACAACAAAACAAGTCCAACGAACGGACTATACCGTGTCCATGACACCACTACACGGCCGCGGTCCTGTCGTTTTTACGGGTAGTCTCTTTCTCTTTTTTTTTTTTTTGATAATAACATGTTCACTAATCCCCAATTCCCACAAATTTCATATCCTAACCCACCTCCATACACACAAACTAATACCCAACCCACTCCAAAAAATGCCTAAGTCAAGGCTGGGAGGCTAGGCCAAGTTTTGACAACACCCCCAGTAAGTTGTAAGTATAGTATTGTATAAAAATAAAAATTAGAAATTAGAAATTAGCATTCAAATTGTTATTAATCTTTTTCTTTATCTAATTTAATGCTTAATGGGGTAAATTAAAATAATAGTACATTGTAGATTTTAGTTTTTAATTTTAACAATTTTAATGTTAAATAAATTAAAAATTTTTTACATTTTATTTTTTTTAACTATTTGTTCCGTTCTAAAAAAAATACCCGAAGTTTTGACTTAAGTTTTTCAATTAGAATGTGGCGTTGCTTCTGTTAATTTTGATTAAAATAATTAATTTTTCTTTATCGGTGACGTTATTAATATAATTTCATTCGTTACATAAAAGAAACCGATTAATTTTGTGTAGGTTAGGTTGCCTATCTTTTTTTTCAGGCGTCCAAGCATTTTTGGTTTTTATATACATTTTGTTTTATCATAAAATAGTTATATAATTTTAAACACATTTTTGGGCGTGACAAAGGTGCCTTAATAACGACTATTTAATATTGTATTACAGTAATACTATTTCCATGAGAGTTATAGCGTGCTATTTTCATATAATATCAATACTTAAAGTTTTACCCGATCAAATTGCCAACTCCGGTTTTGAAGCTTGTTGTAAATTTACTTTATTGGTATCCTATAACAAATATATTAATGGGTTTACCTAAGTCTTTATTCGTTTTGGAAACACCATTCGCTGATTCTCTTAGAATACATAGGCCCACAATTGTAAAATTAATATTTAATACAAAAATAACAAAAAAAATAGGTGTTAAAGATAGCCAGTACAGTTGGCTTAGGACATAGTCGGGACGGGGAAGTCACAGGTCTACGAGAGTTATTAAATACAAATATCGATAAATCCATTACACCTAATGACAATTATGCTTTTAACTGAAAACCTGAAAACTGACTACGGTCAAAGCTAAGATTTCCTCTTTATTTGGAGTTTTTCCTTATTAGAAAAAATTCCACTGCAAATTTTTGAGAAAATTGTACATGTTATAGTTTTGTTCTAGATCTACCTCCGGTCTATTTTTCAGACCTAAATCCCTAAAACTTTGCTTGAAAAAGTGAAAAAAAGAAGAAATGTCTATCTCTTTTAGTGGGAAAGGTTTATGATATGTTCTTGTTTTGTCAATGTTTATCGGTAGTAGGTACTATGTTTAAAGAATGTTCCAGATTTGTGAAAAAATATTGAGATGTTCTAGCTACACATCTATTAAAGTTTCATGTACCTATTCGTGTTTTTATTTTACGGCCACTATACATATAATTTTGTACAATTTTTGTACAATTTTAACTTTTGCAATTAGAATTTTGCTGAATTATATTTTTTACACTTGCAATAACTGGTACATTAAGGGCACCTAAAAATGTCTGTGCACCAGGTCATAAATAATTTTACAATTTTATTTTTATATTCATTTAAATCCTTTTAAAAACAATATATAGTTTTATTATTGTTATTAATTTTCCAAAAAATGTTATATTTAGTTTCTTACACGAAAACACAGTTTAAGTGTTATTATTGAAATAAGAAGAAAACATATTATTTGTATGTGATGTTTTGTAGGCTTGTTCAAACAGTTACCTGATAGTCATACATCATTTGAACTAAATAAGAAATTTATCCAAAACAAAAACAACGTCGTTACCATTGATCTAGATATATTATTTTAAGTGTCTAAAATTTAAACAAAAACACATTAATCATTTCTATTACTAACGATAGTCTTCCAGCCTATTTCTCAAAATGCTAATAACACAGTTAATATTTATACAAAACTTGTTTTTTTACTGGATATCTATGATTTACCTAATAAATATTTAAAGAATATACCTATAATATTTTTTTTATTCTATCTAGAACGATTTTTTCCAACTTGTGCTAAACTCTTCAACCAGAGGCCCAAGTTTAGGTTTCCAATTGAAGTATTGGGTGTAAAATCACAATTATTTATCATTGTTTTTGGCGTTTTATTTTTCTCGATTTCGTATCGAAGTGAATAACATATGAGTAATAGCCAACACAAAAACATGTTTCTAAATCAATACACAACCACAAGAATAATTTTACAAACTTGGAATTTAGCACACGATAACGAGTTGAAAAATAATATGAAATCAAAGTACTTTTCAATTTGAAATACGTAGGATTAATTTTCGTACTCTGAATTGTTCTTACATAACATCTCCATTTCCATCACCCATTAAAAACTTAACTAAATTTAATTAGCTAAAAACTAAAACAGATTTTTTTTTAATTAATATTTTTTTTTATTTTTGATAAAGTATTTACAATAAGTAAATTAGCAGTAAGTAATTAGTAATAAGTTAGCTATTGAGAAAAAAAAAAGAATGCAAAAAATTCAGTGAATAACATGAATAAGGAATCTCAAAATTGAGACACCAAATAAGATAAAAAAATCATTAATTTTAGTAGTTCTCGAGCTAGTTCTGGGCTAGTTTTTTTTAAGTCGTCTTAGAGGCCGAAATAGAGTAAAACATTTTGAACATACCTAAAGGCCTTTTGTGATTATTCAGAGGCATATGGATTGGAAGGCCCGAATTGTTTTGTGATTGAAGGTTTTGCTAATCACCAGATAATACCAATACCATAAGTTCATATTGGGTTGAAAAGGGTAGTGTAAACAACGAGCTTGGGTTTAAGTGGTATTTTTAAGTGTATGGGCTGATTTTGTTTCGTTCAATTTAATTTTACAATTCTTTAGCCAGGTTTCTAGTAAGTCCAGGTATATATATTATATTGTATATGTAGTGAGATAGCGTGAGTTGTGGAAAGACATATCCTGGCTGGCCACAACCATATTGGTATTGAGTTGGCTTAAATAAGATTTAAGCTTGCTTACAAGCATTAAAAATTAAATTTTAAATTTGGCCAATAAAAATAATATTTTTTAGTTATTTCAAAAACCAGCACAGTATATTAAGTGGTTTATTGAAGAAGTATTATTTTAGTATTCTTAAATAGTAACTGATAGGCCTAAAGGGTTTGATGAAGATAAAAACACACGTTATAAAATATAACAGGCGTAGCTAGTATTTAATTCAGATAAGCGGTTTACAGTAGTTTTTTTTGAGAAATTATTTAATAATATCATCGTAATTAATAATTGTTTTGGTTATAGATTACTCTATACTTAATATGGCTAAACTATTTAATCTTTCTAATGACATAGTTTGATTCTATTTAGGGTTTAATAGTGTCAAAAGTCGATAGACCTTAGGATAATCCCAAAACAGTTAAATATTTAGTTATTTCATAATGTTTTAAAATAACGTAAACAACATTTTTTTTTTAAAAGAAAAAACTACAAAATTGCATTTGCTTAAGAAATATTGAGTATTCTCAATTTACGTTAAATTTATCACCCTGTACATCTTAAAATTACGCGTTACACCGTTTAGTTTAGTAAAGCGGTTTTTTGTGGCCCAAAAAAACATGTTATTGGAAAACTTAAGTGCACATTGTGACTTATGTGTGCTCGTGTCTAAAAAACCGACATGGAGTGCTGAATATAAAAAGTATTAGGTGAACGCTATTTACAGTTAGAAAAAATATTATGGTACAGAAAAAACATGATTTCCAGAAATTATATCAATAAATACAATTTTTTTTAAATATATTTTTTGTAAAAACAATTGAAACGTATAAGTAATTCATATTACATATGTTTAAATTCTATTTAATTTTATTTATTCATTCATTTCTTTAAATTTGTATTTAAGTACCAACGTAGGTAAATTAAATATGATAATTTAAATATCTTTGTAAAACTTTGATCTAATATATTTTTGTTTTATTTATATATGCCATTTTTTATACTCACATAAATTATATAATACGGACAAATGTCCAATTCACTATATATTTGTATAAATATTGT
>NW_026096146.1:0-62202 GCF_023614345.1 Adelges cooleyi | reverse complement strand
ACAGATTATATGAAAACAGAGTGTTCACTCTCGATGTAAACAAAAAATGAGCTGATAAGCACTCCGCCGAAACCAGTGTGACCATGTCAGCCGAAACGAAATTATCGAACTTGTATTTACCACAAATTATATGATTATTTCATATAATCTCATATAATTTCATATAATCACAAATTATATGATTATTTCATATAATCTGTGTATTTATCATATTAAATATTAAAAAAATAATAAATGTTATATCGGTAATAATATTGATCCCGTCGATAACACTCTATCATTATCTCAAAGAAATTTCATTACTAACACTGATATATATATCAGTGTTGGAAAGAATGCATTTATTGGATTTCATTCCTTTTTAGAGGAATGCAATCATGAATGTATTACATTTAGTTTTAAGGAATGAGGAATGGGAATTAATTAATTTTATGTCGGAATGTGAATGAATTCTAAAAAAAGAAACACTTCATGGCTATTTAGTAATTTTTAATTGACTGTAATTTACTAATTTATATTTAATTTATGATATATTTTATACATTTTTTCATAGCAAATGAACAGATTGATGAACAATAAATAATCAATTACTAACATTTTTTAAACAGTTTTTAAGGAATTAATTTTCTGAAAAAACGAATGTCTTACATCAGATGAATCACCTGTAGTTTATACAAGGTGATCTTTTGGTTGACATTATTATTCTGACCAAAAAAAATTAAAATTATTAAAAGATATTTTTATATTTAAATTTGTTTTCATTCATAATACTTAAAATAGCATCTAAGTCTTTTATACAGTTTGCATTTTCAGAATAATGGAAATGGTTCTGGCAAAACATTTTTTTTAAACGACCAAAAATGGACTGGTGTCGGATTTATATTACTCCCATTTCCCACCCCCTAGGATGGTTACAAGTTTTTTTTGTTTTTAAGCTATAATTTTGGGACCTTTAAGTTGAAAATTTGTCAGTTGTTAGAACTCATATGTATCCGTAACATGTTAAACGGAAAACAATTCGGCACTTCGTTTTATACTATTTTACTAACAATTATACTATTTTATTTATGTGAACTTTGTGATTTATTAATTTTTACTAATTATTTCATGTTCATTATTTTTTATTTATTTTAACCTATTAGCAGGCGCGTATGCGCATTTTGTACGCCAAATATACTTTTAAAGGCACGACTTTTATCTGAGTAGCCTATAGAATTAGAGTAAATAAAAAATTGGTTATATTAAAACACGTATAACTAGGTATATAAATATGCAATACTTTTATTTGTTTAATACTTTTTTATAATAATTTGTATTATTTTATTTATAATTATTTTTTGTTTATTATTTTTGAATTGATATTATTTTTACAATAACAATGTAATTAAATACTGCGTATCAATTACTATTCATAGTTGATTAATGCTCTGTCAGTTGTCATGCCCTATGGTGGACAGCTTACTATTTCTCTATGTTAGAAATAATTAAAATTGTATATTAATAAGTATGGATATGTTATGTTTATTGTTTATAACGCATTATATTTTTACTTATTGGGAATTTTAAAATGTCTTGTTATTAAATGTATAATTATTTATTAATTGTAATTTATTATTGAAATTAAAATTATTGCCCTTGGATAAGTCATACTATATAGTGCGTAAGATAATATAAAACAACTGTAATTGTAAGAATAATATTATTAAATTATTATTATTATCATTATGGTTATTAATATTTATAAAATGTTTGGTAAATACAAGAGAAACATTCTGTTTAACTGAATTATTTAACAAATGCGAAAGCCCGCAAACACGTTTAAAAACAAATTCCCTTCAGACGGTCATACTGATTTTGGCGGGCCAATCATAGAGCCTTATTTGCAATCCTATTGTTAAAGGCCCGAGTGAACAATCTGTTTTCATATAATCTAGTAGTAGAACCGTAAACCGCTGTCCAGGGCTGTTACTTTATATGTATAGTAAATAAATTACAGGCAAGCGAAAACTCAATAACGAAACACGACGCAATACGTTAGGTATTTATCATAAACTTCAACAAAGTTATTATAATTCAAATTTAGAGATATTCTCACGAATCGGACCCGTAGCAACAATAATGAAAACAAATCGTTTGTATGGCGCTAAATCGAGTTTAACTAGTTATAATTAACAGAAAGGAGAGTGTGTAAAAAGAAAATATCTCAATTATTAACAAAAACAAAATTGTTTTTCATAACAATTGTGATTTGTGAATTTAATGCAAACTGCACGACGACAACGAAATTTGTGTAGACAGATTTGTGATAGTGTGTGTTTGGGTGATAACGAATGATTGCCACAGGTGGAGGTACACCGCAACATGGAGGTAAGCTGTCGCGGGTTTTAGAAGGCATACAAATCGAATTCCCAACACCATTCGCTGACTTGTAAAATTCGTGTTTAATATTGTAATTACATTACAACAAAAAAAATGGCATGTGTTATTTTTGTATACAATGTAATAACTAATATAAGGTACTATACGATACGGTTTTTAAATTATTCGGAGAACGTGATCATTCTGATTTATTACTAGCCGACACTAAAATGATTATAAGTTTTTTACTTTTAATCAAATATAAATTTCCTGGTAAACTTTTCCATTTCTCGTTAATTAGTTTCGGGTATCCACACCTTTGTTTGTCAGTTTCCAATGATAATTGTGTGCGTAAAACTAAAACAAATTCTTTCAACACATCCAAATTACTTTATTCATTCAGTTCATTTATTATGTGTCTTTAAAGAGGTCTAACTTTTGAACACGAACGTTTCTGCTTTATTCAAATTCAAAATAGTGTCCATTTTAAAGTTGTCACATAAATCGGAAGCGTTGTTATGGTGAAAGGCTTTTAAACCGGTGGTACAATTTTTTACCTTCACCACTATATATTTACTACATTAAACCGTATCCAAATAATATATAGTTACTTTACGCGAGTAATAGTTGAAAAAATCTATGGTTTCTATATTAATTATCATAAAGCTGTATAGCTGAACCACATAAAAGCGGTAGACGGGTATTTAATAAATTTAAAATTGATAAAAAATATAATTCTTCAGTTTTAATGTATGGTTTCCGTATTTTTAAATGTAAAGTTTCAAAGTGTAATAATTTTTACCTAATGTAGAATTAGCTGTCCAGATTTCTGAATCGTCGAAATGGATGTTACCTCGACTAGGGGGGTAAGAGTGTGAGCAATAATAAATTATTATAAACCGACGATCAATCCAAATCATGTCCACTCTAATACTAGAAATACATTTTAATTAAATTATTTTTATTGGGCAATGCTTTATAGATATTTGTATTTCTACCGTTACATAAGTTCACATCGAAGCATTTACTTGAAAGTCATTACGTCACTTTCAGTTGGAATAATTCATATAGATCTGTGACTTTTCCCGCCCCAATATGCTTTGACGCCACCGTATTGGTTTTTTTTTTAACTGAAACAGCTGGTTGTATGGAAAGAAGTTATAACTTTTAAAATATGATACCGGTTGTGTTTTTTTAAAATTGTTAAGATGATACCCTAACATAACCTATTGACGGCAAAAAACCCGTTCTATAGATACAAAGTTCAATAGTGTGCTAGAACTAAAGAGATTTGTTTTACTTTAGCCAAGTTGTTTTGGTGGTGAAAAATTACTTTCTTCGCATAACATAAAACTAATGTTCACCTATAAATATGCACCAAACCGAAACTCAAATTTGGTTGTCGACAACAATTTTTAAGAGGACGCCACACCGCCCATTTTTAAGGAGTAAAGTGTAGGCAATTTTTTACAAAATCTTATTTGACAGAACTACGTCAAGTTATTAGTTAAAACGTATTGGTTTTTAAGTAGCAAACATTTAACTGAATGTTAGACATTGGGAACAAATCTACTGGGTTACACCATAGCCCCCGACTAAGAGGTTGCGGGTTCGACCCAATGTTGTTACAAATTGTTTTGTATTTTTTTTTTTGTTTTTATTTATATTTCAACGTTCAGAAACAGCTGAAGCCTCAAAAACTCATTTAACTTGACCTTTCCGCTCCTAAATGCAATAAGCCCATACTATGTTCAAAAATACAATCTACCTCTACCTACTTACAATATTTTATCTTATTGGGTTTGTACCCACAGTATCTTTTAAACCACTGAACCGATTTTTTTCTGTTTGAAATCGCACCAGTAAGGTACATTATTAGACTAAAAATTTGAAAAACACCTGAAGAGTTTACATTTTATTCAACTAAAAATTACGGCGCTCCATATATTTTTTCAAAATAGTCTTCCATAATTACTTCCAAAAAAAAAAAAATCAAAAATGAAGTATTTACAATACCAGAGCTATTGGCAAAAGTCCCTTGAGAATAAGTTTTTCGAGGATTTTCCCAAGAACAGGTCTAAGAGGCTAATTGGTCTGTATGACACCGATTTTTCTGGAGGTTTGTCAGGTTTTAAAATTGAAATAATAACCGCTGACTTCCAGATAGAAGTCCTAAAGGCGAATGATTTTTTTTTGGCGGCAAATTTTATAACTATACAAGCTGTCCCGTCTTATCACTTAGGGGTATGAAAAATAGCTTACGACCTATTCTCAGACCTACTGAATATACATACAAAATTTCATAAGAATCGGTCAAGCCGTTTCGGAGGAGTTTTGTTACAAACGCTGTGGACACGAGAATTTTATATATATATTATTACTAATAAAATCGTTCCAAGTAATGTTGGCAAGTAATTACTTGACAACGTTAAGGCCCCTGGATACCGACCATTTTTAAGGAGTTTTGTATAGGCAATATTTAAGAAAAAAGTGGTTTTATTAAATTTCGACCATGTTAATTAATTTATCGGTTAATTTATATGAGCTTCATGGTATTGTTTTTAATTTAAATAATTTTGTCTATGAGTAAAAGCCATTTTAGTTTATATAATAGTACGTTTTTTGTCCATCGCACAGGCTGAACCAGTGATCCGATAAGTAATCTGAAAACAGATTTGAATTCGTCGTGAAGTTTACTTGAGATCGGTCAGCGTACTTTTTTGATATCTTATTCCTACTACGCATAAAACACGTTTGAACATTTTATAAAATTTTAAATTTTAAAATCAAATTTGGAAAGGGTTAAAATTAAAAATTGAAAAAAGTGCTCTGACCGATCTCAAGTAAACTTCATGACAAATGCATATCTGTTTTTAGATTGCTTATCGGATAAATGGTTCGGCCTGTGCGATGAACAAAAAATGACGTGTTTTGGCTGAAAAAAACGGTCGGTATCCAGGGGCCTTAAATTGATTTAATTTTGTTATTGTTACATTTGTTATTTTGAATGTTATTTGCTATTCAATTGTAAGTCATTATAAGTTCTTATTCCTTATTATTTCGAAAATGAGGTACAGAAACTCACATTAGTACGAAATTCGAGTAATACTAAACGTTGCATTTATTTTTACCTCCATACGGCTAAACATTGATAAGCACTCGTGATAATTTTCATATCATATTATTATTAAAATCTAAGTTACTCGTTATGATGTTGTTTTGTTAACGTTTTTTGTTTTCTTACTTTTAAAGTATTTAAAATATTATTAAGTTTAATTAATCGTAAGTATTATTTACTGTTATAACTAAAACATTTTAATAGGTCAATTTTAATGACCTAAGCCATTTTAGGGGTGAAAAAAAACAGAAACAATGGATCGGACTAAAAAACCTTCCTGCAGTAAAAATATGAACTTTTTGTACTACATTGGCCAAATTATAAAGAAAATAGATAAAGCCACTTTTGAAGGCACTTTTTTAAGATCAAAAACAACCAGGGATCATAAAGGCACGGTGTATGGTTTTCCAGAAGTCAGAGATGTTTGTGTGTTCAAAACTTCCCAAGTTGTAGGGAAACTTGAAAAACCTGTTCCTTACGGAAGAGGACTGTTCAAGTTCAACTATAATTGCAAATCAAATTCCTAATCTATTTGTATAACCTAAGTCATAAATTTAGTTGAAATCATAGTTGAACTTGAACGTTTAAACTGTGATTAAAAATACATTTTTTGTTCTATTTGTATTACCACGTCCAAAACTGGGAAAGAAACCCTTAAGACTGACAAAATTAAATTTAAAAACTGTATTTTAAATGTGTTAAGTTTGCCTCAATTGTTATGTTTATTAATTTGTTTATATACCAGTGTTAAAATTATGTTTATTTGATTGTTTATTTAAATATTAAGTTTACCAAATATCACCAAGAAGGTTTATATAACATATATTTGGTGTAAAATTAAATAAAACATTTTATTACATTGACAATTTTGTCTTTTTTTTAAAAATATCAAAAATTGTTTCTATTCATCATTCCGTTTGTAAAATAGAAAAATGTATAAGAAATGTTTATCGGTTGAAACTATAAACATGTTGTTCTTTTTTGAGGCTTATACACATAACTATCGTTTTGGCCACATACGGTCTGCGGACTACGGAGAGCCCACATCAAAATATATCAGCCTTCTCAGACAACTCAGAGTGGTGACAACTCATATTTTTGCCCGTTAATTTATACGTTTTTTAAAAATCGTCTTCAACACATTTATTTTTTAAATTTAAAAAAAGATTCTTAAAGCTGACACGTATTGTCCGTTTAAAATACCTACAGGTGAATTGGTAGTTTTTCTTCGTACTAAAAAAAAAAACAATCCCTTCTAAACAGTTAAAATTTTTTTTTTTAGTAATTAAATTTAAATATTCTCTTGAGTTGTATTATAAATGCTAATGAAAATACAGTGTATTGATCAACTGTGCCTTTTTTCTTACTCAAACTATCACGTTTGATCTTTGTTGAGCACAGTTATATTTAAACAATTTTATTGTTTTTTAATCTCTATAGAAGTCCATCAATGTTGAATCTATTATCTCATGTAATATTTAATATGGATCGTTTAGATATTTAATGTTATTTCGATTGTATTCAATTGTTACATTATTAACTAATGAATTTTCAACTCATATTTTTCCACCTCAGAAATACACCAATCAGATATTATGTGCAATGTATATAAACTTAATTAGTATTTAAAATCAATCAATAAACTGGCTTTTCCGTTACATGGTACGCAAGTTTATTTATTTTGCTCTTAATACTATATTATTTGTCAAATAAGAGACATACTGGTGCATTTAGCACGAAGAAAGTATTTATTAAACTTATCTATTTAATAGTTAATACTATATATTATCCATTTTTCATACAATCTTGTTTTAACTTTTAAAAACATATTATAAGTTAAATTATTTCTTAAGTGGTATTTAATTATATATTTTTCTAGATAAGTACTTTATTTAAATTTAATAAAAAAATGGCGATGTGTCGACAAAGCGTGAGATATAAAAAAAAATTAAAATTTAAAGGTAACCGACAAAAAATTAAAATTTTTAAATTTAATTTAAAACATTTCTTTCCTTGTTTCCGCTGCTTTTTGACTGTTTATTGTTAGGCACTGTTGGACAAAGATACTTGTTTTTAACCAGTTGAAGTGTTTTAAGCTACATTCTTAAATTATAAAAATAATTAACTCGAGCAAGTAAAAAGTTATTATAAAACATATTCAACTGAAGTTAAAACAACGGTTAAAAGCTTATTACCAAATTTCTCAGTAACTAATATTTACACTACAATTTTTAATCGTTTTACTTACAATAACATTACCTAGGTATATTATGATAGCTTTATGCTCCCGTTAGTTATCGTGGTAAAAACGTTTACATTGGAAATAAAAAATGACAGACATTTTTGCAAAAAGAACTTTATCTACAAATTGGTAATAACTACTAAATCCATTGATGAACTGTTGATGAGCCATTGTTTTTTATACCTAAACAAATAACGTTATTAAATGTGAAAATACCTTATTGTTTTAAATCAAGCGAAACCAAAATTAATTATTTAGTATTTAAATAAATAATAGAATCAATAATATGTAAACATACCTATTATTTAACGTGTAATTAATGCATCAAACAAATTATTAAAATATAAAAGTAGCAAATTTAATCAAAAAAATATTCATACAGAAGAAAACATAAAAGTAAAATAATTAAAAGATAAAAATAGATTCCATAAAAATTAATAAATAATTAAAATTAAAAATCAAGTTTAAAAAATTAACTTACACAATACTAGCATATTATACATTCTTATGTTAAATTATTATAGCTTCACTATTGTAATTGTAATGTTTTTATTTTTGAAAAAAACTAGTTTATAATAATAATAATATACTACTGTATATAATCAGAAAAGTAAATCGATAAAAACATATATATATTTTTTGCCGAGCTTCTCACAGGTGTGCACCAATCCGTTTTGTACCAGGGGAGTTGTGACCACCCGATTCTTGAACTTACTCTCTTGGCTCCGTTAATGATTGGCGGCGGTTTAAATATTTGTATGGGAGAACCATAACTATAGGGTAGTTTCAAACGAACATTTTTTCTTCGAACAAAGTTAATTATCTAAACTGCGAGTCCATCTCGGTTTTAATAAACGTAGTACATACATGTAATAATAGAATTAGAAAATATGAAATAAATAAACGTTTAAAACGACAAGACTCAAATGAAAACTTTTAACGTATTACTGATCAATACACTTCATACCACAGCTATCGATATTATTTTTCTCACTTCTTTTAATTTTTTGTAAAAAAAAAAAAAAAATGTTAGGGTTTAAACTTAATAAAATTAAATAATAACGGTGAAGCAGTGTCGACAGATGGGATGGACGGAGAGGAGTAATGGTCCCGACAAAGGACCTAAATGGCCTGTATATTAAGCCAACACAAATTATGACTGAAAGTAATGAAATAATTTTATAACAGCGAGCAAAGAGTTTTTATTATGCAGTACAAACAATTATTTGACAATTTTTCTATCAGCGTGACACGCAAAAATATATTTAAATTGATTAACAGTAGTACTTTATACTTTATGTATTATTTATTAAATAATAAACCTGAGGGAATAAAAATTATTTATACTAAACTAAGCTCTGCCCTAGCACCATTTGAGTAATGTTCACGACTCTCGTTCCATGACGTATGACACACATATCGCCATGTGTAACATAAGCAAGTGTTGTGTATGATGTTGGATTTGTTGTACTCCAGAACAATTCTAGGATTAGACATTTGTGGGTAAAATCACTAATGTGGTTGCTTGGGCCTAAAAAAAAAGTTGGCCAAATTTAGCTAGCTGCACTGACAAAAAAAAATATATAGTTGGACAAACTAAAATTAAGGCTAATCTTACATAGGTACTCGTCCGTGAGGAAAAAAGTGTATTGAGTCACAAAATTACATGTAAATTTTACAGGAGAGAGAAAAATAAAATAACTTGTTGAACTAAGTTTGCAGTTTCTTTAACTAGAAAATTAGTGGGACGATTTATTTATGTAGTTATTTCAACTATATGTAATGTGTTAACTGTAATGTTTGTTGATCCGAATATGTATTTTTTCCGTGTAACTACTAGTTTTTTTATTAGTTTATTATTTACTATATATAATTTCCAGTACCTAATAACGATGATAAAACTGGTATTAACATAGCTCTTCGCTCAGCTCCAAGAGCATTGATACTTTTTGCACCACTAGCTGAAAAATTCAACAATTGTGTTAAACAAAGTATAAATAAATAACGGTAAAGTGTTTTTATTATGGCAATTTTGTAACCTCGGTAGACACGGTGAAATTCCAAAATTCCAAATTACATTATTCGAAAAACAACAGTAACCAAAATGAAGAAAAAGTAGAAACTTTAATATGAATAGTAGTTTGAACAATGTCAAACACTTTTTGGGATATTTCATTAAAGCAAGAAGATGTGCGACAACTACAATTACTGGCATAATTTTTCACTGACAATATTTAAATGCCAATAGAAATAAATATCGCACACAAAAGTTTCGGCTAGTGAATACGAGCCATTCTACTAGCTAATATTACTGTTTATTAAAATAATTAAAAAAAAAAAAAGACTAATTCTTGTTGTTTAATATTTGTACTTATGGTAGATATATATTTACGACTGTCGAATTACCAAGAGCTTCAGCCCGGACCTTAGTTAAGCCTGTAACAAAAACATGAAAATATGCAATAAATAATTGTACGGCTATTGGAAATAAGTATTTTATTAGACGGTACGTATAACGGTAACTTTAAAATATAAGACTACTTAGGCCAATTAATTAACTTGGTCGTTTATGTGTGAAAGATCAATAGTCTCGATTTTGTTGGCCACAGTACCAGAAACCCATATTTTTTTTAAGTCAAGTTGTATGTGAAACACAGTTATTTTTAATTTCCCATTAAGTTTAACATTTTGGATCAAACCCCTCCCATAAACGATTGATTCGATTTAGAACACTTGAAATAATATCTAGTAGGTATAGCCGCTTTTGAGTAAAAGAAATCAACGGAATGATATCAAATCAGATCATTAACACCAAGTTGAAAATATTTAGCTTACGACTATGATTTCAAACCGAAAGTTTTTAAGTACAGTTGAATTTTAACTGTCAGTTTTGTAATGTGTTTGTGAAAATAGGTTGAATTTTATAATTACCTGAGCCTTCGGCCATTACTAGTTGCAGATTACGCTCCATTAAGTCTTCTAAAATTAAAAACAAAAAACATTTTTATACACGTCTATTGTTATGGCAAAATTAATATGCATAATATGATTGTTCTCATAATTTAAAAAACTAATGTAAAATCCGTGTGTGATGTATTATTAACATGAAATATGAATTACGGAGATGACAGTCTTGTTCTGAAATTAAAACGAAAACACTTTATACTTGTGAATAACCACAACAACTGTATAGAAATATTTTCAATTATTACCAGGTAGTGCAAACATAAAAGTCAATTTCTCTGAAATTATGATTACAAAATATTTATTTTCAAAACGATAGTAGACTTAATTTCATGTACAATATAAATTTAAAGAAGAAAGTCAAGATATAAAATACACATTTAATAATCATAATGCAAGTTAAATTTACAAATAAATAAATTGCAATAATTATTGTATCAATTCCAAAACATTTCTTCTGCTAGCATAGTTAATCGGTTTTGTTGTAGAATAATAGTTACCCATTAAGACCTCATTTTCAACAACTTCTATTATTTTGCCCACAATGGTGTCTGAAATAAATAAATAATTGATCGAGTAAAAAAAAAAATCAAATGAAATTTTAATGCGACATAATATGTAGAAAAATGTTCTGATTAGAAGTACACTTTGGGTTAAATGTGGCCAATTTAACTAGTGATAAACCGTGTGGGAATTTTATTACACAATTATTCTATAATATATATTCCAGATCATCAATAATATTGTACAAACTGAATTATAATATAATAATATATTATTCGTGTGGGAGACTCTTTTGAGAAACATACAAATTGCATTATTTCAGCTTATTGTCCTCATCAAACCTCGACTTCACCGATGTTGATAATTCCTGGAGTTCTTCGGTAAAAAACTTTTTTTTAAAAATACAATACACACACAAGCCAATAATTGGAAACATTTTTTTTTTTACTAGAGATTATAGTTCATAAGTATAAATCACCTTATAGTCAGGCAAATGGCAATTACAACAAAACCATTAAATTTATAGTATTAATCATTTTAAGTGTGTCTTACTTCTATCAATATGTTCCCGAATGAGTATGTCTGTAATAAATTATGTATAAAAACTGTAAGTCTTAAAACTTAAATAAGTATTTTGTGAACAAAAAATGTACTGACTTGTAGTTTCAAGCCTTTTTCTTGCATTTAATTCGGCCTCTCTTTCTATCTGGGCTATCATTTCGGATTCTTCAGCGAATTCGTAATCTGTAAAAAGTTGAATATTGAATTTTTTTATTATATTTATTTATACCTAAACCAAATACCTTGAGCAGGTACTTGTAAAAACGAATTACATACCAATATGGGCCATTACATTTAAAAACGCACAACACAGTAGTACATAAAGAACTTCCATTTTTGTCTGCAAATAATAATGCAAATTAAAACATGTCATATTAGACGGAGGTATACTTACAATAAAATCTAAACATTTATTGCACAGTTCCCTTTATGTACATTTTTTAACTCCAAGCAGGATTATTTCTTTTTCATTGTGTTCACTTACTTACATTGCTTTGACGCATGTAGTTTAAACTCAATATTGAAAAACAATTATTGACAAATGTATACTAGTTTTCAAAATTATTGACGTTTCAGAGTACGGTCGACTTGAATAGAGTTGTTTTTCGATAGAAGCTACACAGGTGTAGAGGCATCTTAATTATGTCAAGACGGATTATGTTTGGTTACATTAAACACGTTACATGTATTTATTCTGGTAGCCTAAGAACTCGAAGTAATGTAGACAAATGACTGTTTGGCATCACAAATTTTTAAAGTTTTACTATTATTATTTTTTTTTTATGAAAAACAAATGGTTTTCAGACTGATTGTTACATATATTATATGAACACAAATTTTGTATTAAAACCACCAATAACAACACTTAAACAAATAGTTTTTTGACCTAAGTATGTCGTGTAGCCTAGTTAACACATTTTTTATTAGGTACCGTGTTCATAATTTCCGATATGTTAATAAATAAATAAAATTCCTCTTCATTCATTAATGTTTCGCAGTTAAGAAAAATAGTATCGTTAAACATTTCCTATAAAACCAAATTAAATATAATAACACGTAAGAAATGTAAATGTTCACACTAGGACAATTTATTGGAAAAATATTTTCGCTTAATAGGTATATAAAATAGTTATTTGATACAATGGTTTTCATACACTACAGTACATATACATATACAGTGTGATTATTTTATCATAGGCCACTCAATATCTCACTTAGTTTAATTGATAATGTAATATTCGCACAGAGACTCATCTCGGATGGCATTACAATATCCTGTAATAAAATTGGGACTCGGACAACCAGGTTAGGTTAGGTTGGCAGTCTACACAGTGTCATTGTAAGGATCATTTGACATTTCACTAACACTTCATGTTTTTCAAATCATCCAAAATGAATTTAATAATCTATTCAGCAATTATCAAGTATCTTTAATAGGACTAAAAAGTAAATTAAAATAAATACATTTAAAAAAAACTCTTTTAAAAACATACTTTTCTAAAAAATAGTAAAAAATTGAACTAAAAAGGAAAAATAAATTTTACTACAACAACAATTTACCAATCAATATTGTAGACAATTTTATTTAAAATGTCATTTACTTTGAAAACAACCGTTAAACATCTTTAATTTTTTACTAAAAAAAAAACCGTTGGCCCTATTCAACAAAGTCTCAATTCATCGAGTTAAGTATTATGAAATGTATGCGTCACACAGTAATATTAAACCAAATTTAAATTAGAAAAAAATCTACAGTATAAAACATTATCTGAAATGTTAACTGATAAACTTATTAGGGACTTGGCTGAACATTTTCGGTTGTTTTCACTGCTATTTTAAATTAAATGTGCTACAATTGATTGGTAAATTGTTCTTGTAGTAAAATAATTTTTTAGTTCACTTTTTTTACTATTTTTTAGAAGAGCATGTATTTAAATTGCGAATAATGTACTAAACATTTTGACTGGTCGATAACAAGTTTTGGATAATATTATTTTTGAAGTACATACATAATAATAATATGAGTACCCAATAATTCCTGGTGATGTTGTTCAGTTAGTGCAAAACACTTGTTTAAAAAATACATATTTTTTTGTGTTTAATATGTTAGACATATTAGAGTTACTGCACCCGGAGGACGATCATATAAGTATAATATGGTATACAACTAAACAAGTGTTGAAAACCCTACGTTACAATGCTAAAATACAATTCACGTCGATTATAAATACAATAAAATATCATAACGTTGTATACAACAAATTATTCAAATAAAAGTTCTTCGTTTAAAAATGTAGGTATTCGAATGATTTTTAAAAAATCATTTAAATAGTCTATAGTTGATTTTTTTAAGTAATTATATTTAAAAATATTATTTCGTATACATCATTTAATACATTCTACATTTAGAAAATATATAAAACCAGTAAATATAAGAAAACAATTTCGTATATTACTTACTTAAATAATTGCTGCAATGATAGTTATACTGACTGCTTCAACGGTTTGCTTACGACTTAAACGAATAAAATCCAATGTGTATTTTGCGGAATTGTTAATGCGAATTTGTTAACATAAGCAACATTAGTAATGAATAACATATTTATTTTATTCTGAAGCATAACACCCAGTAGAGTATAATATTATATTTGCTCAATATCGTACAATACTGTACCAGATGCTGAACACCTAGACAAAATAAATCAATTTAATAACTCTCCACTTCCAATGGCACTACCAGCTAAACACACCTCACCTGATGAAATACTTGCAATAATCAGAAATCTTAAAAACAAAAAGTCTCCCGGCCATGACAAAATAAATAACAAACCGCTAAAAAATATTCCGCCAAAAACTATTATTCTACTGTCATATATCTATAATTCCACGCTTCGTCTTTCATATTTTCCAACCACTTGGAAAACTGCCCTTGGGAAGATCTTGGGAAAAATCATCTTGCAAATAATCCTACCTATTATCAATCAACTAAATTATCAAACCCAACTTCCAGTTCGGCTTTAGATCCAGACACTCCACATACCATCAACTTAATCGAGTAGAATTGATCACATAGCTGAGTCTCTTGGAACGAAAAAAAAATATTGCTCTGGTGAATTCTTGGACGTAGCACAGGCATTTGATGCAGTTTGGTTCGATGGCTTACTTTATAAAATAAAAGGTTTCCTCCCAACACCATATACTACCTGCTCATTAAATCCTTTCTAGAAAATAGAACCTTCAACGAAAGAATAAACACCACACTGTCAAACAGTTTAGTATTGAGTACATAGCGCACCCCGCCTTCACTGTTACTCATACTACTTGCTACAGAGTGATTTTTTTATCATAGGCCACTCTCACTGGGTTTAATTAATAATTACATTTTTTTTTTCATAGTATTTTTATATAATGTGATCTCATTTTTCCACAAATTATTATGTCTCTACCTCCCTCCCGAACTAGTTTTTTTGATGGCAACTTTTGAAACTTAAATGGTAACGTACATATTTTTGAAACTTTTTAAATTAAGAATATTACACTCAAAATGTTGACCGGTTGATAACCAGTTTTCATTCATTTCATATTGTTTCACTTAAAGTTATAAGAGCTTGAAAGTTTTAACGAGAAGGGAAGTGCGGATGGGAAGTTGATTCAATTTTTACAATTTTTTTTTGTTATAATGCTGATAAAACATTTATGGGGTCAGTAGGAATAATGTATTTATGAAATTAATTTACATTTTTATTTCGAAATAACATTATTTTTCGTTGAGCCTCTGATCCAAATTTCAATAACACCTGCCTCATAGCCTGTGAGTCAGTACGATTGGAGGTTTTTTTTTTCACTGTTTACATATTTTCTCAGATATACAGTTATTTTTTGGGACGGTTTTTTTTTTTTTTGCTATTTGTCTTTATATGTTTTAACAAAAAAGCCTTCAAAGTAGAACTCTACTTTAAAATGTATGCCAACAGTTATTAGTCATTTGTTTACACTTCAACAGTCATTGTAAAAAATCTGCATTTTCATGTAGTCAAATGTATACGATTGTTGATTAAACACATAAGAGCCCTCTACATGTAGCTAAATCACTTAAGGGTGGAAAAAACATATTTTTATAGCTATTTTTAAACACTGCAACCAAGTTGTAGGTTTTATAATTGTAGTTGCTTTAGTAGTTCTATTTATAAACTCATAACATTTTTAATATAAATTATAGCCGCTTTTGTGATATTTTTTTTAAGAGATAATCTATGCGCCTAAAACCGAAGAGTAATTGCAGCAATTTTTTAGTGTCAAAATTTCGATTTTTATTCCAACTACCAAAATGTTATAGCTACAGCTGATATTAGTTGCATAGACCTATAAAGAAATGGACTGGTAGTAGAGAGAGAGGTCCGAATATCGACATCGTTAAAAAGAGACAGAGAGAGTTGGTAGGTTCGTCATGGAAGAAATAATATTATCATAGAGAAATAGTAATATGATAATACCCGATAGCGACATTTTTATATTAAAATGTTTTAATTAATCTTATTATATTTTTTTAAATATTGAGTTTTAATTATCATTATTATTATTATACGTTAAGTTAAAGTCAGCCGAAAAATCAAATTAGGTCCCACTTAACATAAACCATTCATTTCAAAAATCAGTAAAATGTATTATTCTTTTTTTTATATTTTTTTATTATGATTATTACCTATTAACAAATAAGTAGTGAATTTGTTTAAACTTAGATGCAGATCTGTGGTGCAATAAATTGTCTACTGAGTTTGTAAAGAAAAACTATTTTTCAAAACATACTTACACGTTTTATAAAAAGTAAAACAGAATGTTCATTGATAAAATTTGAATGAAATTGTAATGGTTTTTAAGTATTTATTAACGATATACTATACATATCATATATATAATATGATTTAATTATTATATATTTCCATTTGGTGTATTGTCATATATATATATATATATATATATATATATATATATATTATAAATTCGAATATTCCAATAGTTGTATAATAATATACATTTTAAATTAGACTGTAATTCCTACTTTTAGCGATGTAGAATAATGTTAAGTTAGTACTTAAACATATTCTCGCTCCGATTCTACCGATCTAGCCTAATAAAATAAATGTAACTGTAATTTTCAAAATCAGTATTTATTCTGTTGATGCATGAAATAAAAATTAAAAAAAATTAGATAGCAAACGAATGTATAATAACAAATAAATATGTCAACAGAATTTCACATGCAAATATGCAATAATTTGATAAATAAAGAATTTAATTCCTTATGTCATGATTTATATGTTAACATTTATTTTATTTATAATTATTTTAGCAATTACAAAACGTAGTATGATTATTGTTTTTTTTTTTTTTTTAATAATAGATGGATATCACATAAAGTTTTCATATAGTTTAGTAAAAACGGATAATTCTTTAAAATAACTAAAATAAAACTTATTAATCATCAAAATAAGCACTGTACAAAATGGGCAATTTTTTTTTAAATGGCTATTTCTAAAAAGTCAGGATTTAATCATATTTACTAACAAACTACCTAGTTATAATTTTTAAATATTTATAATGTAATTTTGCCGTACAGTGATCGGAGATTAAATCATACATATTTATTAATTGTTGACACGCAAATTGTATATTATCATTCTGCATACCCATTTCGAAAAATAAACTTATATTGTGTGTTTTGCAACACTCCCAAATATTAATATTTTCTTGGCATGTTAATTTTGCCTTATTTTATGATTCTTACACTAAGTGCTCCCTTAATTTAATGATATTATAGGGGTAATCAGTTTTAACTGATTCGATCATTTAATTTGACCAATTCATTCTGCTCCTGAAGTTCAGTCATAATATAGGTACTATATTAGTAGAAACATGGCACATAATCTGTATAACTTTATAGATTTATAAAGATAAAATAGATTTTAAAAAGTCTGAAGCCTTAGTAACACTTAAAAAAAAAAGGCGCTCCTATTATTAATACCTCATGACAAAATTACAAAACCAATAAAAACACAGTTTATAATTAACACACTTGATTTTTGTTACAATTTCTTAAAACACTGAAATTAATAAATCTAAAATAAAACATTTTATTTGTTTTATTGCGTTTACAAAAAAAAAGTGACAGTTGAATATTACTATTGTACCGAGTTTATGTCTCCTGCAGAACAAAGAGCCATAAAATACAGCAGTCAGCCTGACAAATACTGTTGTGTTTACTTAAGAAATAGACAGTTAAAAATTATTGTACCGATATTGAGTCTCCTGCAAAAAAATTAGACCCGTTAAACACAAATAACGTTAGTCAATACGCGGTTTATACATTCGCAAAATGGCACACTATAATACTTTTATTTGGATGGTCACGGTTCTGGTAATTTTTGGAATATCAAGTGCAGTATTCACAGCCGACAAGAAGGACCCACTTAAACAACAATTATTTACGTGTAAATTGTATCTTTGCCTTGATTTTGGCTATCAAAACATTAAATGACCGCTTCTGCAGTCTGTACTAAACAAAATATCATTAAATGGCACTTTTGAAGGAGTATAGCTCACTTCTAAACCGGGTATAACGCATATATTTCTCGGTTGTTAGACATTTGTGTGGAGAAAATCCTATCATACGCGAGTTCTAATTGGGCATTTCAATGACAAAAAGGTTTTTTGGTTTCATTTTATGTAAGTACACTGTATAAGTACAACGGTACCATACCGTTTATGGTATTTTGGAAGAATGCGCAGATTCTCTATCAACCAAATGGACATGTTATAAGGTAATATCTATCCACAAACGCACCTTGGCTGCCCGTGCGATGTGTGCGGCCGTACGCTTTCTGTAGGTTATATGAAAAAATATTTCTCTAATGAGGCCAATTTTGATATCTATATAAAAGTGTAATAAAAATATTAATGAAAAGAGGATTTGCAAAAACAATTTAACCCGAACGACGTTAATAAGGATAATTTAATCTCCAAGGGTAAGTGAACTTCAGAAACTATTATTCGAAGAGTCAATTGGAATCGTCACCATTCGCCAAGTACCTACCTATGCGGGTGTATTATATTTTTGTTAAATCGACACACCGATGTTTACTGCTAAAACAAATATTTTCCGGAGACGATCAAATTTTACCTATTTGAAAAGTTCAACAATACTGTACCCCTAATGGTTATTTTGAAAATAGTTTCCCGCCCCCCCCCACCATTATTTCGGAATATTTTACCTATTCCCTTTTCTTTTTTTGTCAGAATTTATATCAAATTACGATAGAGAACATTTTGAAACGATTTACTGTAACAACTTTTTTTCAGCTACATAATAACAATGTAGGTACAAAATTTCACAATTTGTTCATTACATTTCTTTGCCCCCAAGACGTTTGACTTTTTTATGTGTGCATTGTCAGCCATCGCAGCTGTTGCAAAAAAAAAAAAAGACCGTCAAAAATAGTATTGTTTACTAACCGTCAACCAACAAAACCGATTGTTTGACACCCTTTACAAAAGTATCACTGTTTTTCACAATTATTGTTAAAAGAATCGAAATATCAATTTTAGAAAATGCTCTAAATTTTTTGAAATATATAGTTTATTTAAAAATTTAATCATTTGCACATGTTACCAGTTAAGTTTAAAACTTAAAGATGAGTTTAAGATGAAGAAAACAAAATAATAAATCTTCCTTTTCTTTTAAAACAAAACATAATATAAATATATAAAAAAATCAAAATTACCATAAATATAGCTTTAAATTATAAATTGAGTTTTAACGGTGCCTTAATTTGCCTTCTGCGAACCCACCTTTTAGAATTATCATCTACCATATTATTATCATAGCTGTTGAACAGTTTCTACTAGTTTTACATCATATTTTTTACGAAACATTTTAATTCTAAACCTATTAAATGTTTATTGTTTAACACATCAACAGGTTGTTTGGTAAAAAACCTTACATATAAAATTCTTCCAAAAAGCCAATTTTAATAACTCGTATTCAAAAAAGTCAAACGTGTATAAAATACAAATCATAATCTTTTATTGTTTTTTTTTTTATGACAATCAGTGTTTATACTTGTTATATTTAATTAACATTCCACCTCTAGTATAAAATTCTATGAGAAACAAAATAATAAATTATTTTTCACTTCAGTCATCACATTAAATTTATTAAATTAATTTTAGTGAAAAAACACATTATATTTACTATGAAACAAGACAGAAACAATACAACAAATAGTAACAAATCTGAACGATAAAACTACTACACGAGTAAGCCAAACGAAAAATAAATAAAACCATTGTTTATACTCGAATGCAAAAAAAAAAACACAAATCATATTGTAAAATCTATTCATTTTCTGCCTTTCGTGTACATCTCGTTAAGTCAACAAATAAATTTATAAATTTTAATTATAATTTTGTTCTAGAAATATTCTCTATATCATACCTCGATTAACATCGAATTGATTATTTTAAGCTTTAATAATATAGCTTCATATAATTTTTTGTTATTTACTATAATAAGATGAAAAGTAATGCTTTCTTTGTATCCTCCAGTTAACTTATAATTAAAGTTGAGTGTAGTAAATTAGAGGAACTACACAGCTGGAGTTGTGCAATATTATGTAAAACTTTTAACATACAAGATTTAATTAATGAAAATAACATTATAAGACGTGAATACTATATAATTTCAGAGAAACATCATTGATATCATATTATGACAAAAATAATTTAATGATTCTCCTTGTCAACCAGATGCTCTGTTTTTATCTTTGTCAAATATTCCACTATGAAGTTTTCTTAAAATAATTATTCGTTATTACTTATTAGTAATTAATTAAATTAATTAATTAAGAATACTTAAACGAGAAAAGACCCTAACTATGCAGTAGTGTTCTGAAATAATGTTTGAATGTTTTATAGCTGTGAGTTGTAGAAAATAAACAAAATACATAATTTTTGTAGAAAAAATTACAAACACTAAATATTGTCTGCAAAGAACCACTTAAAATAATAGAAAAAGGTTATTTCTTTCAAATAAAGGTTCACCTAAATCGATTATATTGTGTTAAATAATATTAATATTATACTATTAAACATATAACAGTAATAAATAATTTTCTTTTCTACACACTTCGATTAAAGTACATGTTTCTTCATTTTAGTCAAGAATAAAAAGTCAATTTATATGGGATATATGTTCTACAAACTAACATAAATACTAAATACATGCACATGTATTCCTTTGGAGATTCTTGTACAATCTTAAGTTACTTAACTTAAGAGTACAACTAAACTGCCAAATTATGTAACATGTTGAGTAATATAAAATAATAATATAATAACAATAATAAGTAATATAAAATTATAAGAAAACTAATAAAAAGTATACGTAATCGAGGTAACTTTGTTGACCTGGGTAACCGTGCCGGTATTAACAATGATAATAGTTGGGCTTAATAATACTAAATAATACTTAATAATAATACTATGATTCTTAGAAGTTTAAATACGAGACGTAATAAAAAAAATATGAAGGGAAGAGTGTTGACTGAATGTTTTTTTTACAGACATCGCATTTAAAGGGGTTTTCGTCCGTATGAATGCGCCAATGTCTTTTTAGGCTTGATATTGACGAAACCCTTTTTAAAAATAAAACACAATTACATAGGCCATCTTTGTTTCGAGTAAACCCTCTGATTCTGCTGTTTCGATGATTGGCTTTATTTTTTTGAGGCGCTTTCTTTTCCACGGAAGTACTGGAATGCGATTTTGCAATATGCCGAATTTATATTACTTTTGGCTGTAAACCTCCTTTGACATATATTGCAGTCGAACCGACATATTTTTCTCAGAATTATTTTTTATAGTAGTTTCAATAAAATTGCAATCCACGGTTTTTGTATTATTTGAGGTATTGGTCGCTTTACACGGAAAATGAATACTGCAACACGTATAAAACGAAATAGATTTATTTAAGACGCATCGAAAATAATTCATTTTATGAATAATAGAAAAAAAGTTAGATTCCTTACAGTCAATTTCATTAAAATTGTCTACTTAATTTAAAATACATTTTGATTGTAAAAAAAAGTATCAAAACAATCCCCAGTACATATTATACTATTTTTTTTTTTTTACAATTGTCAAAATATAGTTTTTATAATAACAAATGACACTTGTTCACATTTTTTGTCTACTTTATAAAAGATTGAATACAAAATGTATGAATGTTTTCTATATATTTGTACACACAACACGGTAAGTCTTGTGCAAACTTAAGCTGACATAATGCACTACTGCAGACTTTGACCGGTCATCATACACCAAAATAGATGTTTCCAATTTTATTTTTTTGTTATTTTGATTTAAAATTATATTGATAAGTGGACGATGTAGTTTTAAAACAATCTTTTATATTATGAACAAGTGGTTTCTAATAGAAATTTAATGTTAGTGAAACACTAACATTGATACCAACGACGGGTTTGTAGAAAAGGACAACATTTTAATTTTTTTGCAGATAAAAAAAGAAATTACTCATGTATTACATATAAAACTTTTAAAATAGTATTTACTAAACAACTACTTTTAAAGAGTATATATTTTATTGAAAAATTTTACTGATCGATAACAAGTTTTTAATAAACTCAAATGTTTAATATAATATAAACCCTTATGATTTATAATAGCTTAGAAACAAGCCCAGTATAGAAAAAGGTAAAGATAGGTGGATTAAGTTACTCAAGGAAAGTTCATACTTCTCTTTACTTCTTATAACGTCGAAAATAATTGTTTAAAGAACATTATTAATACTATTTTAAAAATGAATTAGGATAATTATTACTTACATTTTTTTTTTTTATACTACAGAAGACGACATAATAACAAAAACTTAATTGTTTTTTTAGTAAAAAAAAATAATTGGTAATAAAATTGCCTTACTCATAAGTGTTGTCGAATTCATTCTATACCAAATACTCTTCTGTTGTAGAAATTTCATTGTTTATGAACTGCACATCTAACGGTTTAGGTTGAATGACTTCAAATGATTTTGTCAAAGGAGTGTTCTACTGTTTAATCATTTTCCAAACTACCAAACTTGCATTTGCTGTAGGCTTTTTAATGCATACTGCACGCTGCACGACAACGCTGAAATTGTCTAGACAGATTTGTGATAGTGTGTATGTGATAACGAATGATTGCCATAGATGGAGGTACTCCACATCGTGGAGGTTAACCGCGTTTAATCTACACTAGCCCACGGTTCATGTTAATATAATATAAATATATACAGTCAACACAACCACTGTTATCACTTACCACTGTGCACATGCTGAATATAAATTTAGGACAGGAAGAATGGTGGGGTTAGGTAAATACTAATAATTTGTTTAAACTTTTTCAATACTGTTTATCAACCAGTTTCAGCAAATTATTCTTAATTTTAAAAGGCCATTAAGTATATTAATAATTTACATGTAAAACATAGACAAATTTTTTTTTTTAAGAAAAACTACAAAACAGTAAATACACCGCCCATTTTAAAGGAGTAAAGTATAGGCAATTTTTTACAAAATCTTAACTTTTAGGCTAAACAGTGATGTGTAATTATTAGTTAAGTATGTAGGACTTTTTTTTAGTAGTTAAATTATTTTTCGGGCTATCACAGCATCCTTGACAGCGATTTAAAAAAAAAATTCTTTCGAGTTGAGTTTTACGCGGATTAATTTTTCTCATACATAGTTAAGGAAAGAAATCCAAAAATACTATGTATGACATAATTATCTATGCTCAAGCATCCATTTTTTTTCGATATACCTATTGCAACCGATGCTATATCATTTTTAAAAACGTCAAAAAAGTCTTTTCTATAATACATAAGGTTATACAAAAGTCTTTTCTAAGATACAAATAAGTAATGTGATTTTTTAGAAACACTACAATAACATTTTGTAATTTAAATCTATAGTACATTTTTTGAAGTAAAACTTCTTTACAGAGAGTACGAAAAAAAAAAAGATTATCGGCTGTGACGGTCGGCATTTGTAACAGTTTTTAGTTGCACATGCGTGTTGTCTCATATTGTGTTACATGGTTCGCATGGTTTGTTTCTTTGAATCTTTTTGAACCCAAAGTCTATTTCAGATAGAGCAAGCGTGCCTGAACAGATTATTTGTAAAATTATCGTTAGTGTTTGTGAGCAAATTTATATACTTGAAAATTGATGTAAGTGTTGAGTTTTGTGCTTCGTTTACGTGTATGTAAGATCTCTTTCATATCTAAAACAAATACAACAATTTATTAATATAAAATAAAATTGTTATGTTGTGGCATATCTTTTGTATCATATCTAAATTTGAACAATTCTCACTCAGTCGGTAATCTGGTATTAATTTAGTAATTTGTTGTAGATTTCGTTGTCAGGATTCTGTTTTTCACTGGTTGATTTCTGCACTACGTCATTCTCGATATTTTCTATTGTATTACTTTATTTTATTATTGTTAATAAACTAACCTTTGGCTTGAATAACTTAATTGTGTGTGTCATACTGCAATTTTTTTTTTGTTTTAGAGGGCCCTGCGTGATGTAATTTATATTAAATTAAAATAATTAATAAATATGTTTTTGAGAGTATATGAACAAGAACTAACTAAATAGCTTGACGTTCAGCATTAGAATTCGTAAAGACAGGTTCAAATAATAAAGCTACTTTACTTTAAATATATTTAATTTTGTTAATTGACACTAACTATAGATTCTATATTTTTATGGAAATATATTAGTAGCCACTCATATTAAAAAAATTAATGAAATAATAAAAAAATTTCACTTATGCGCTGGTGGAAAAAAATAATCACTATTGAAGCCGCCGCGCCGATAATAGGTTGTATCAGCCAAAAAAAACTGGTTATTAAAACCTAGGTATAATAATAATTAATTTAATTAATTTCAATTGAAAATAACACTTTTAGATGTATTTATAAATTTTATTCCAATACAAAGCTAATATTTTATCGGTTGAATGACTCTGAAAGAAGTTTCACTTCATCTGTGCGTACTAGTAACACACATTTTTTTACACAAATTTAATAGTTTATGCAATCTAATAATTTCTTTAAGCTCTAACTAATAGTTAGCATTTATATACAGGTACAACTTAAGGCTTAAATTTTACAGATATTATATTTTAATTTTGTTTAAAAAAAAAAAATAGTATTTAGTTGCGAGATTGCTTATTTTGTCTTTTAAAAATTTTTGACTCGCTAGTTATTTTTTTAACTGTTTTTTTAATGCTGCATAAATATGGTTTATGTTGTAAAATTATTGTTGATATTATTAATAAAAAATAGTATCAAAAAAGTTTATTAGAGTTGTATTGTTTTTAGCACTACTAATATGAGAATATGAGACATTTTGGTTAAATCTAATATTATGTATGCTAGCTTCATCCTTATTACTCTATCGTTAAAAATATATATTTTTTCGTTTATAGTATCGGAAAAGCTTGCAGCAAAACCATTGTTAAAGTCGAACGAGATTTAGTGGATGGATATTGTTTTGAGTCTGTAATAGAAATTGAGGAACAACAACTGGGGCAACACATTATTCAGTTACATAGAGCTCACTCAACAACACAATGTATACTGAGGGATTTACCAAAAACATCAGACAACCTTATAAATGTGCTCTGTGTTTTAAGAATTTTCCTTCTAAAACCAACCTCACAATACACAAACGAGTACACACTGGAGAAAAGCCCTATAAGTGTACGGTGTGTTAAAAGTCATTCGCTGTAAAATACAATCTCACTAAACATGAACGCGTGCACACTGGAGATAAGCCCTACAAATGTAACTTATGCTCTAAGTCTTTTTCTAATAAATCTGACCTTACAAAACACGGACGAGTTCACACTGGAGAAAAGCCCTACAAATGTGATGTATGCTCAAGGTCTTTTTCCGCAAGATCAAATTTCAACAAACACAAACGCGTACATACTGGAGAAAAGACCAATTAATGTGATTTTTGTTTAAAATGTTTTTCTCGCATAACAATCCCATAAAACACAGATGCGTGCACACTGGTAAAAAAAAGCCCTTCGCGTGATATAGGTGCGATTAAAATATTTTCTTAAAAATCTGACCTTTAACTACTCAGTAACTCAATGTTTAAATTTATTTTCAGTTTGTAAATAAATAAGACGAAGTAGGATAACTGTAACAATGGGGTTTGTTGCAACTGTTAATGTTATAATCAATATTGTTTAACTTGAACTAAATTGTGAGTTTTATGTAATATTAAATTGCAAACGTTATATTAGTGATTTTTTGACATATATTATTTATATTATAAATAATTTTTTTATTATTTGACACGTTTCTTTTTTTTAAAATTTATTCTCTATTTTGTTGCTGCTCATTTGATAATTTTTTTCATTATATTAAATTTATTATTACAAATTTTGATTATTTTTTTTAACTGCTTAAGAATATCTCTCATAAGTTTGAACTAATTCAACTATTCGAAAATTAGAAGAATAAAAATACAGCGTAATAACTTTTTTGCTCTACATCGAAGCTTGTATTGTTGCCGATTTTTTGTTGACACATTTTAATACTATACCTGGTGCGATTTTTGTAGCAGAATCCTTTTCATTTTTTAAATTGTCACTTAGATGACAATACAATATCCTGTAATCATATTGGGACTCGGACATCCAAGTCGCCGCATACAATGTCAAATGTGGGGGTCATTTCACTAAAATTTCATTTTTTTTCCAAATCTACCAAAATTAATTTACTAGTCTATTCAGCAAATATGAAATACCTTTAATAAGACTAAAAAGTAAAAAAAAAAAAAACTTTTTTAAAAACATGTTTTTCTAAAAAAAAAAAAAAATAGTAAAAAGTGAACTAAAAAGTAAAAAATAATTTTATTACAAGATCAATTTACCAATGAATTGTAGCATATTTTATTTAAAATGTCAATTACTTTGAAAACAACCGAAAATTAACTACAATTTTAAATAATGTTAAACATCTTTAATTTTTTACCAAAAAGAAAAGCGTGGGCCCTATTCAACAAAGTCCCTAATACATTTATCAGATGATGTTTTATATTGTAAGTTCTTTTGTAATTTAAATGACACATACATTTCATAATACTTAACTCAATGAATTTGGACGATGTTGGTAATATTAATATCGATAAAAGCGTTTTAAAAGAAATAATGTACTTAAAATTATATTTGACCCAATTTTAATGGGTTAATGCCTTTGACTGACCATACAGGTACAACGATTATAAGTTTTTTTTTTAATTTTAATGATTTTCCTATTATTCATAAGACCTTAATAAGAAATCATTTTAATAATGCAAAAATCATAAAACAAACATTTTTAAACGTTTATAGGTTTAAAATACTATAAATATTATATACTCATTTTACTATATATTAATAACGACTAATGTATAAACACATGAGCATACTAGCATGTTATAGGCTGTAGCCTTACTTTATAGATCAGTCTGATTTTCAAACGTCAAGTCCAGTTACTAAACTTATAATGAATATATAAAAAAAACTTTCTACACCTTTTAAATCTAATAAATATTCCGTACAATTTCGGTTATCTTAAAAAATTATCAAATTTTTATTTTTTATTTCTTGATTTCAAGAGAAATATCCTCTTTTTTAAAGATTGTAAGGTATGGTTAAGCAACGTTTGTAAGCATCCAGAGTACGAACCCTTCAATGCAATTTAATTTAATTTAAAATTAAAGAAACTATTTCAAAGGCGTTACTTACATTTTTGATTGCGCTTACCCTAAAATGATTAACACTTCATAAGAAAGTACGAAATCAATAAAAACACAGTTTATTTTCAAAACACAGTATTTTTATTAAATTTTTTTTAGTACACTGAAATGAATAACACTAAAAAAAATGTAAAACTAATTTTACTTCATCAATTATAACGCAGCACGACGCATTTAATGCATTTTATTAAAAAAATGTTTATACGAACAAAACAAAAACATTTAAATCGTTATCGTATCGTTGCTGGTATCAGTCACTTTGAATAGGAGTAGTGTAAGTAACTTTGTCCGTGCCGGGGTCGTAATGAAAACGAAGTCGGAGCATGACGTGATCGCTTATGCGCGATGTATACGAACTCAATCTGCTTACATAAAAGTCGTAGAGATGACCTGCGTTTTGTTTTGCATGATATTCTTCCGTCAAGTTGTCTATTACGAAGAAACTATGTTTCGGCCTACAGTTCGAGTCGAAAACGTTGCCTAGAGAATTGGCCAGAATTATGGTTTGCCGGGCGCCGTTTATTATGTCTTCGTCTCTGCAGCTGCTGCGAGGGTCGTACGTGTCGAGAAACGTTCGAATCGACAAGAAAATCCCGTAATACGGACTTGGAGTTACGCTTTCGTCAGAGGAATGGATCAGCTCGAGTATGCGCAACAGTTCAAGCACCGTGAACGAGCCGTATATGAGCGTAGCTTGGAGCTTACTCCAACAATCGTCAGCGTCGACCGTTCGCGGTAGACTTTTGCACACGTCACCCGTATGGACTGTTAACCAGAGAAAATCGTACAGGTCTTGTCCGTAAGCGCATCCCATTATGTAAGGGAAAATTTTCAACTTGTCGATTGCACTCGTAGCGACGACAATTCTATTGGTTATTATATAACGTTTAAACAGCCAGCCAAATTCGCAGTTGAGCGCATTGAACCGCATTCCACTCCAGTGTTCGTCTTTGAAAATATACTCCACATGATTGGTCAGGTCAACAGAGAGTGCTCCGTTACTGCTCGTCTCGTGTTTTGTGCATACAACGATTGACGCCACGATTAACTTAACGATCAATGGTTGTTTTCCCATGTTCAACCGCGTAGACACCAGAATTTTTACTCGACAAAGCGAATACGACCTACCTGTTTATTCTACAACAAAAACCAAAAATGTTTAAATCAGGCACATTGGTTCCACGTAGTGGCTAATCGTACTCCTCTCTGTAACAAACTGACACGCACACATTGTTTGCCTACCACGTTTGTTTTAATTTAAAAGCCATAAAGTAAACATCAACATATTTTATAATGCCACGAATCAAATATACGCACACGTCGCGCTCGGAAATGTACACAAGAAACACATTAATTTTTAATATGTACCCTAGATATAAATACGTTTTAATATTAAAAAATCCAAGGTAGAAATTAATCTCAAGTCGACAATATTCTTTAACACACTATTTTGGCATTTGTACACACAGATGGTTTGCTGTACTTTTTTTTTAAAAATCAGTTTTAGAATCAGCAGAAAAAACGCTTATATATATATATATATATATTGATTAATATATATATATATATAATCATAAACTGCCCGGTTAATCTGCCAGAAATCAACGTGACATTTTAAATACAATAAAAGATAGTCACGAGAGATAAACGAGGCTTTAGTCGTGTGCTTTTGCTTGATGCCTTTTGAGACTATCTTGGCGACTATACGATTTTTCACAGACGGAGCATTCATATCGTACCCTATCCATATGAATACGTTCATGAGTTTTGAGGTTAGATTGTAGACCGAATGTTTTTTCGCAGATGTCGCATGTAAAGAGATTCTCGCCGGTATGCATCTTTTGATGAGTCTTAAGGTAACAATGTCGAGTGAATGTTTTTTCACAGACATCGCACGTGAAGGGTTTTTTGCCGGTATGTATACGCGTATGTCTCTTGAAATCAGACTGGTAACCAAATGTTTTCTCACAGACATCGCATTTATAAGGTTTCACTCCGGTGTGTACCCTTTCGTGAATTTTTAAGTTATTTAGTAGACTGAATGTTTTTGCACACACATTGCATTTGAACGGTTTCTTGCCGGTATGTATCATTTCATGAGTTTTAAGGTTACACTGTTGACTGAATGTTTTTTCACAGACACTGCAACTAAAGAGCTTCTCGCCGGTATGTGTGCTTTCATGAGCTCGGAGGGAACTCTGGTAAAAAAAGGTTTTTTCGCAGATATCGCATTTATAGATCTTCTTGCCGGTGTGTGTTCTTTCATGAGTTCTGAGGGACGTCTGGTAAAAAAATGTTTTTTTACAGATATCGCAATTAAAGGGGTTTTCGCCGGTATGTGTCCTTCTGTGAATTTTGAGGGAAGACTGATCACCAAATGTTTTTTTACAGACATTACATTTAAATGGCTTTTCACCGGTATGTTTCCTTTCATGAGTCTTAAGATGATACAGTAGACTGAATGTTTTTTCACAAACATCGCATTTAAAGGGTTTTACGTCCGTATGAATAATACGACAATGTCTTCTCAAGCTTGATATGGACGAAACACTTTTTAAACAAATACCACAATTAAATAGGCCATCTTTGTTTTGAGTATACCCTATGGTTCTGCTGTTTCCGTGATTGACTTTATTTTTTCGAGGAGCTTTCTTTGCTTTCGATATATTGGAATGTGATTTAATGAAATGCCGGATTATACTGCTTTTAGTTGCAAACCTTCTTTGACATGTATTGCAGTCGAACTGACGTATTTTGCCTATATTTTTTTCTGATTTTTTGTTTTTAGTTTCAATAATATTGCAATTCACGGTGTTTGTATTTTTTGAGGAATCGGTCTCAGCACACGGAAAACTATTACTGCAACAAGTATATAACAAAATATGTTAATTTAAGTTTAATCTTTTATATTTTACACAGAAAATATTAATTTTACTGATGTGAAATGTACAATGCATCAAACAAGCATAAATTGCATAAACGGATTACTATTATTGATTTTAAACGAAAAATAATTATTTACTATTTATATCAATTTTCATTTGTGATTGTGTTGCCTCAACTTATTAAACAGAATAAAAACATGCTGGAATTGTACATTATTTAATTAGAATACTTACACGTTTCAAAACATTGATAACAAACGTCCGAATATAATAATATTTTGAATCTCAACATTTTATTCAATCTTTAGTTCATTGTTGCATTATAATTAGTACCTATTGGTTTGGTTATTTTAATTATAGTCCATATTTACGTGCATTGGGAATATTTTGAAAGGGGAAATAAATATATTTTGCATTCTTAACAAACACACCTTTGCAAAAACTAGGAATTTATCTTCTAAAAACTACAATATATAACATTAGTGCTATAATTATCAATAAATAAAGTAATAAAAGCTAATAAGTGTGATATAAAAATACAATAATGAGGTTAAAAAAGTGACATTATTGAGGTATTTGTACAAAAAGGCTTTGTATCATATTATAAAAAAAATTATAATTGCTTTGTGGTAAACAATTAACTAAATTTATACCAACGACGGGTTTATAGAGGAGGATGACATAATAACAAAAGATTAATGTTTTATTAGGATAAAATGGTTATAAAAAGAGCATTACCCATAAGTATTGTCCACTTCATTCTTTACCAAAAACTCCTCCGTTGTAGAAATTTCATTCTTTATGCACTGCACATCTAACGGTTTAGGTTCTTCAGTTTCATCATTTTCTTCTTTAATTTTCAACACATTATACCGCTTCAAAACTCTATAATTGACATTTAACATTAGTTGTATTTCTGTGTCAATATGCATAGTGGTTTAATAGGACGACTTAATAACACAATTTTAACTATTTTATTTAGTAACAAATATAGTAATAATAGTGATATAATAAAAAATAATTTAGCTTACATTATATAAAATACAAAAACCAGTAAATAGATGTCTACAAATTTTATTTTTTTTTGGTATTTTGATTTAACATTATATTGATAAGAGGTAGATGTAGTTTTAAAACAATTATTTATTATACGAAGAAGTGACTAATTCCTAATATTAGTTAAATGTCAGCGAAACGCTAGCATTGATACCAACGACAGGTTTATAGAGGAGGACGAGATAATATTAGACATAAAGTCTAATATTTAATATAATATAAGCCCTAATGACTTATAATAGTTTATAAAACAGATAAGTATGGAAGAAGGTAAAGTTAAGGGGATTAAGTTACTCAAGGAAAGTTAATGTTACTGGCTACTTCTTATAACGTCGAAAACAACTGTTTAAATTATATTATTACTGTTTTACAAAGAAATTAAGACAAAGTTAATTAAATTTTTTTTTAAATTACGGAGGGCGACAAAATTACAAAAGCTTAATTGTTAATAGTAAAAAAAAAATTCTAATAAAAAATGCCTTACTCATAAGTATTGTCGACTTCGTTCTTTATCAAATACTCTTCGATTGTAGAAATTTCATTGTTTATGAGATGTACATCTAACGGTTTAGGTTCAATGACTTCAAACCTAATTGTAATTATTTTATTTAGTAACAAATATTTGTAATAATAATGATATAATAAAGAAGACAGCTAAAGGCCTATGTTGACAAAGCTTGGATATATTTAACAAAATAAAAAACAATTTAATTTACATTATTTGAAAAATAAAAACCAACCAAGTTTCAGTGGTATATTTTGTTTTTTTTAACATTTAAAAATTTTATTTTATTTTACTTTAATTAGATAAATAACAAAATATTACAAGTATAACTTGTAGGTAAGATGATATGATGATAAAGATTTAAGCTAGATGATAGACCGTTTTACTGACTAGATTAAATTGAAGTGGCGTTGATCATTCATCACTCGACACAACTCATACCTGTGTACAATGGATAGTACCTATCTTTTAAGATGTATGAGATTTTATACTAAAATAAGTGATTGGCTTTTCTTTTATATTAATAAATTATTTAGATGTACATGATCTGTTTCCAACAGCTGAATTAAATATATTTTGGTTTTATACTGTGTTTCATTTACCAATATGTCAATATCTTGTTTTTTGTTGGATACATTATAATGCTTATCAACTCGGTAATTAACAAAACAAGTTTAAATATACAATTTTAGATTTCTGTATAATTCACCATTATAACATAAACAGTTACACTTTTTTGGAAATAAAAATTGAAATTACTCATGTATTAAATATATAACTTATCAAACAGTATTTACCAAACAATTATTTTAAAATAGTATATATTTTACTGAAAAATTTGTCTGCTCGATAACAAGTTTTAACTAAATTATAATGTTTAATATCACATAAACCCTTATGATTTTATGCATTAAGTTATTCAAGAAAAGTTCATACTTCGCTTTACTTCTTATAACGTCAAAAATAATTGTTTAAACAATATTATTATTACTAGGTATTTTAAAATAAATTAGGACATCATTAATTAATTTTTTTATAAAATTATGGAGGACATCATTACAAAAATTTAATTGTTTTGTTTTGTAAAAAAAAGTAATAAAATAGCCTTACTCATGAGTATTGTCGCCTTCATTCTTTACTATATACTCCTCTGTTGTAGAAATTTCATCGTTTTTGAGCTGCACGTCTAACGGTTTAGTCTCGATGACTTCAAACGATCCTTCAAACCTAATTTTAATTATTTTATTTAGTGTGTGGTTCCTACTATTAGTTAAATGACAGCGAAACGCTAACATTGATACCAACGACAGGTTTATAGAGAAGGACGAGATCATTAAAAAAACTTGATCGTTTTATTTAGCAAAAGAAAAGGTAATAAAAATTGCCTTACTCATAAGTATTGTCGCCTTCATTTTTTACTAAATACTCCTCTGTTGTAGAAATTTCATTGTTTTTGAGCTGTCCATCTAAAGGTTTAGTTTCAATTACTTCAAAAGAGCGTTCTTCGGTTTCATCATTCTCATGTTTAATTTTTAACACATTATACCGCTTCATAACTCTATAATGGACATTTAATGTTAGTTGTATTTCTGTACCATATATGCATAGACAAATATAGTAACAATAATGATATAATAAAGAAGACAGCTATTGTCTTTAGTTGCCGAAGCTTGAATAAAATAAAAATAAATAAAGAATAATTTAGTTGACACTGTTTGAAAAATAAAAATCGACCAAATTTTAAGCGATACACTTTGTTTTTTTTAACATTAAAACTAAATTTTAATTAACTTAAATTAGATGAATAACACAAAATTACAAGCATGACTTGTAGGTAAGAAGCGTACACGATAAAGATTAAAGTTAGACGATAGATCATTTTGCTGACTAGATTAATTTAAAGTGATGTTCATCCCGTATCACTCGACTCCGGTGTACGAAGCATAGTACCTATCTTTTAGGATACATGAGATTTTATACTTATATAAGTAAATGAGTGATTTTTTTTAAATTACAGAGGGCGACAAAATTACAAAAACTTTATTGTTTTGTTTAGTAAAAAAAAAGTAATAAAATAGCCTTACTCATAAGTATTGTCGCCTTCATTCTTTACTAAATACTCCTCTGTTGTAGAAATTTCATCGTTTTTGAACTCCACATCTAACGGTTTAGTCTCGATGACTTCAAACGATCCTTCAAAGGAGCGTTCTTCGGTTTCATCATTTTCATTTTTAATTTTCAACATATTAAACAGTTTCCCAACTCTGTAACGAACGTTTGACATAAGTTGTACATATTTTTGTGCCATACATGCATAGAGAATTATTAGTACGACTTAATTACACAATTTTTACTATTTTATTCAGTAATAAGTATAGTAATAATAATGATATAATAATGTAAAATTTAGTTTACATGATTTGAAAAATAAAAAACCAACCAAGTTTACAGTGATATATTTGGTGTCTTTTGTACAAGTATAACTTGTAGGTAAGAAGCTAACATGATAAAGATTATTGCTAGACGATAGCTCATTTGACCAACTAGATTAATTTAAAGTGGCGTCAATCCTGTTTCATTCAACCTAACTCCGAGTAAATAATAAGTATTAAATAAAAACCTATATAATAATACAAAATTAAAAGTATGACTTGTAGGTAAGACGCTAATACGATAAAGATAAAAGCTAGGCGATAGACCATTTTGACGACTTGACTAATTGAAAATGGCATTGATCCTGGGTCATTCAACGGGACTCCGAGAAAACAGTAAGTAATACAGTTTACCTGTAGATTATGATTCTATTTATTCACAAGCAGTATTCTAAGTCAATGGAAGACAGGAAACTTGGCAATAATGTTAATGATATAGAAATACAAAACAGTAGGTACTCACACAACGTAGAACCGTAAACCGCTATCCAAGGCTGCTACTAAAAACTTATAATAAATGATAAACAGGCAAGACAAAACTCAATTGTAATGCAAATTGAAACGAAATAACAAAACACGACGCAATACGTTCGGTATTTATCACAGAATTCGGTCAAGTTATTTTGATTAAATCTAATGATTCTCACGAATCGGACCCGTAGCAACAATAATGAAAACAAATTGGTCCCGTAGCGCTAAATCTAGTTTAACTAGTTATAATTCACAAAAAGAAGAGTTTACAAGAAGAAATCTCAATTATTGACAACAACCAAAGTCATAACTTGTATTTAATAATGATTGTGGTTTTAATGCTAACATTGTCTTGACAGATAGCGTGTGTTTTGTGTGTGTGTGGTAACCACTGTTATCTACATAACCGTGGTAGTGGTAGGTAAAAGTGGTGATAACGAGTGGAGGTAAACTGTAGCGCGTTTTATGAGGCAAACGGATCAAATTCCCAACACCGGTTTCAAAGCTTGTAGTAAATTTACCTTCATCGACATCTTATATAGAATGTATTAATGCGTTTACCTAAGTCTTTATCCGTTATGGAAACACCTTTCGCTAATTGTGTTAGAATACACAGGCGGATAGTTCCCACACTTGTGAAATTAATATTTAATATAATAATAAAAAAAAAAATATGTTAAAAAAAGCCAGAACAGTGGTGACGGGGAGGTCACAGGTCTACAGGAATGATTATAACTCAATGTGATAAAATTACTTTTTAATAAACGCTTTGTTGCGAATCGTTGGATAGTAAATCCAAACCAGTACAGTCCGAACCAAGCACAGTATATTAGCATAACAATAAAATTACAATAAAAAAGTATTATACGTAAGTGACTAGTAGGTAGTAAGTGAGGTAGTAAGTGAGATAATAAGACAAATATCGATAAGAGCATTGCCCCCAATGACAATTATGTTCTTATTTTTTACGAAAAGCTTGGAATTATGAAACCATTAAAGGTTTATTGTTTAACACATCGACCAATTTTTTTGGTAAAAAACCTTATACTTATAAAATTTTTCCAAACAGCCAATTTTAATTAAACTCGTAATAAAAAAGGTCGAACGAGTATAATATACAAATCATAATCTCTTATTGTTTTTTTAAAAACAGAAATATATAACAAAAATAGTCTTCTTAAATTCGACAGTTATCATGGTGGATTATGAACATATTTTAATAAAGAAAAAAAACTATATTACCTACTAATTATTTTCAATGTATAATTAATCCAAAAAAAATTAAACACAATTTAAAAGTAGCGCAATAAATTAAAAGATTTCTATTATATAATTCGTTGCATAAAAATAAATAAATATTTTAAAATTTAAGATAAATTTTAAAATGTAAACTTACATATTTTATAAATAATTTCTCTTCAAACCCAACAGTAATTATAAAAGACTACTAACATTTTATAATAAAAAAAAAAAATAGTAAGATTTTTTTCTATTATGCATGTGCAAATTATGCAATTTAAAAATTACATTATACAAATATAAAAACTAAATAATTCATGTTAAATCTAAATTAAATCGTAAGTGAAAAAAAAAAATTTCAAATAACAGATATATATTAAAAAACTATTTTAAAACTGCCAAATAGTCACGCGAGGTTTATGAGCCGTGTGCTTTTGCTTGATGTCTTTTGAGAGTATATTGGCAACGAAACGATTGTTCACAGACATCGCATATAAAAGGTTTCTTTCCGGTATGTACCCTTTCATGTCTTTTGAGGCAAGACTGATCACCAAATGTTTTTTTACAGACATTACATTTAAATGGATTTTCACCGGTATGTTTCCTTTCATGAGTCTCAAGATGATGCAGTAGACTGAATGTTTTTTGATATAGTATATTAAGAAGCAGTGACAAGCTAGTACATTAAAACATAAAGTTTCTGGCTAATATTGTAGTGTTTAATATCTGGCTTAAAACAATTCATAGGGAATGGGTACTTAAACTATTTTGAATTTATCATTTAGTTCTAATTTGAACGTACAACATATCTCTTATCTCTTATATTCTACCCTAATCTCCTACCCCTATCTCTCACCCCTATCTTCTACCCCAACCCCATCTTCATCCCCATTCCCACCCCTAACACCATCTCCTTGTGGTAACGTTTTTTTGATAACGCTTTTTTCGGTTATGTGCCAGAGCTAAGACATGGAAATGTCAAAAAACTATATTTTTAAATTCCACAGTAATTACAGTGAATTATGAACATGATTTAATAAAGTATAGAAACTAGATTAGCTATTTATTATTTTAAATGTAAAATTTATCCAAAAAAAATTTTAACACAATTTAAAAGATAAAAAATAATTTCCAATACATGATTCGTTGCATAAAAATAATTAAATATTTTAAATTTAAAATAAAATTTAAAAATGTAAACTTACATACTCTATAAACAAGTTCTCCCCAAAGCCAACAGTAATAATAAAAGACTACTAACATTTAATAGTAAAAACTAAGAATAGTAACAATTATTTTGTACTATAACGCATGTGTAAATTATGCAATTAAAAAATTACATTATACAAATATAAAACCTAAAGAATTCATGTGATCCATCGAAAACTGAAAAACGTCATTCCATTGTAAAGCAAGTGAGGTTTTGTAAAAACTCGCACTTCTGCACATGTGTTTCAAAAGTAGTACTGAATCTAAAGGTAAACACATATTTTGCAATACGTTTTTTTTAAGTATTGTTTATTTAGTTCATACCTAGGTAGGGAAACTCGAAAACAAAATTGTAGTACTAGAGAAAAATAGTTATGTGATTTGATGTACGTTTGATTCCAACTGTACGGAGTTCAGATACTGTACTCCCTTATATTGAAAAAAATGTACAAATTCAAAATGTTTTGAACATATTTTAGATAACCTTCTTAAGTTTGCATATAATAAAACAATATACACCTAATGTCAACTGATACAGGCTATATAGAATTGAATGGCCCACTTGACTTTTTCTAAAATTATAAAAAAACTACCTATGGGAAACATTTTTGGTTTTTATCATACAATGATATTATTTTCATTGCAATTTTTTTCCCTTCGGTAACAATACTTAGTGGTGACACAGGAATCTCTTATAGAAAACTGTACAATAATTGAGATATGCATGTTAAGCTATTTTTTTTCAAACATCGGTAGGGAAATAAAATTTGATTGAACTTTCAAGTTTATGACATCAATCAAAAGAGCCGTAGCCTATACAAATTTCTTTTAAAAATATGATTTCTAAAATAACCGCAATACATTTTAATGACTATATTATATTTTTTCATGAAATTTAGAGCATTTTCTAAGATTGATAATTTGATTCTTTTCATAATAATTGTGAAAAATAGTGAATTTTTTTATAAACGCAGTCGAACAATCGATGACGTTAGTTGACGGTAAACTATACTTTTGGCGATGGTCTTTTTTTTTTTTGCAACAGCTGCGATGGCTGTTACTGCAAACATAAAAAATGATACATCTTATGTGAAAATATGAGCAATGGGAAAATTGTTAAATTTGGTACTTACAATTTTTTTATGTAACTTAAAATGAGTTTTAGTAAATCGTTTCAAAACTTTCTCTATCATATTTTTCAATATTTGAACAATACTATTGCACATTAAATTTTTCTACTTCATCAGTGGAGGCAAACCGAGACCATCAGATAAGGTTTCAATTCCCGACAAATGCTTTTTAAAATAATTATACCATCATCATTTCAGACAATCAAATTAGTCTAAATAACCATTATCTTTAACACATAATGCTTAATAAATGCATTAAAAAAAAAAAAAACGCTCAACGATATACTTTTCAGTGAATTTTAAAATAATTTTTTAATACAATTTACAGCACAGCAAACATTTATTTAAAATTATAATTGTATGTATTATATGTAAATACAATATTTGAAATCATATTTTAACAATAAATAAAATATCACGTTAGCTATTTAAAAATATTTTTTAACATTATACAGTAACGTCAACAATATGAAACTAAAGAGTATATAATTGAGAAGGGGAATTTGATAACATAGGTTTTTTCCTTCTATATAATATTAAAATTGAAAAAAGGTTGATTTTAATTAATATTTATCAAGTGTATTTTAGTTATATAATCTCACTAAATTAAAATTTACCACACAAATGACTTCTTTCGAACCCACTGGTCAAGTATATGAAATGATTGCAAAATGACAAAATTTACCTTAGACAATTTGTTTTTTAAATATTCCACAAAAACTTCCGCACACAGAATACTCTCTCGTATCGGGGATCGGGGTATACTAATCTTATGGCCAATACCGTTTGCGATATCAACTAGTGTAGATTTTTGGCAATCAACTTTTTTTAGGATCACAGGTTCGTCGATTTCAAAAACGAATCTGGCATTCTCTTTTTCGTATTTAGTCAGTAATCGTAAAATCTTTCTCATTTTCCTTTCAGTTTTACAAGAAGACCGCGGTAAAGTGTCGTAAGGGAGTTCTCTAAAATCCTCCTCATCCTCCTCCTCGTTTAAATTAAGGAGTTTCATGAAATCGTCTTTCTTGTGTAATTTAAGCAAGCTAACAAAATCATTCAAATGTTGTTTGTATAATAGTGTTTCCAATTGTTCCGCTGACTGATAGTTTTTCATCGTTTTCAAATTCTTTAAAAATGCCCACCATACACGTAACATTATAGTTTTCACAATGCGCAAAAAATAATAATGGACATCATGAAGTGAATGGATCCAATCGGAAAGCGATGACGCAGGATTCTTAGCTGCATTTATCGAACTATTTAATTCACTTAGAAGAAACCGACTGCCGTGTAAACCTCCAAAACTCGTAACCAAAGTATGTATAAATACAGTGTCTTTCACCACGTTATTGATATATAAGGTTGAATCAATATCCAGATTAAAGTTGTGTTTGCTTTCAGACATCGTGCTGAGATATGTACATGCTTCTGTTACCTTTTCAAATGCTGAATTTGGGTGTAAGCTATTTAGTTCGGCATCGTATGAATCATAAATATAGGTTTTAGGCCACAAATATTTAGAATGTTCCATTTGGCGTTTAAAATGCGTCATCATGTAACCGGTAAGATTATTCATTTCTTTTTTTGCGTCACGCATTGCGAACATTTTCATTTTTTTCGTGTAAAGGAAAAACATCCAAAAAGTGTACGGAAATCTCCTTAACGGGAAACCACTATTAACTATAGAGTTCAGCATGTGCTGAGCCCAATTTGGGCATGCATTGTCAACCTGTTTACATAATTCCACATTCGCGTAGTTTTCTGAAGTCATTAACTTCATAAAAACTAAAGCATCGTACGTATAATTATAATCAAGTTCTTCTAAAATTCGATTTAAAATATCTCTTACTTTATCAAGTCTGTCAATTAGTATCGTTATATTTATTTGGGCACTTGCGAAACTTCCTCGGTTGAGCGCTTGAAGATAATTATATTCGTCTAATAATTTTAGTTTATATAAGTATATCTCGCTGCTTGTGGGTTTTGCACTCGGTGACCCGGAATCAAATTCATCATTTAATATTTTATTGTATAAATCTATCTCGTTGTCTGTGGGTGCAACACTCGTTGATCCAGTTTCATATCTGTCGAGTAATGTTTGTTTAAGCGAGTCCTTGTCGTCGAATGTGTGTACTGCACTCGATAATCCAACGATTACCAGAATCGTGATCATCCAAATAGTAGTACTATTGCATGCCATTTTCGAATGTATTAAACGTACTAAAGTTAGTTTTTATTTTACGGCTCTTATTTTCAGCTGTCTAATGTAAACAGAACAGTATTTGTCAGGCTGTGTTATCGTATAGCTTACGCCGAAAATGAAAAACGTCTTGTTTGTATATTAATATTTACTAAATGAAAAAAAACTGAACTTGAGATTAGATTTGTTATATGTACAACTTTTTTTGTTCAAAAAATCCTATTTTAGCGAAATTTCTTAGCTTTATTAGTAGCTGAAAAGGTTGGATATTAAAACGATATAATGATGATTTTTTTTTTATAGCTTGGTGACTGAGGAATAGTTTATCGGTAATTTAGTTAAAGGCTGTTTTCTCTTTTTTTTTTTTGTATTAATGATACCGCCCTTTTTAATGATTATGAAAAACATACCACTTCTCGATTAATTTAAAAAACACAATTGGTCATTAAAGTTAAAACTATATTAAAATAATATAATAATAATAAAGATGTACACAAACTACCCGGTTAGATATGAACTACAAAGACATTAAGATACTATTGAACATGAATTCAACGAACCCCTTCAGAAATCTTTCAATACTTCTAAAGTTACCCCTGTGGAAACCCATAATCCACCCAAAACCCTTAATCTTACCGAAGAGAAAAACGCAAAAGGTTGCGTATAATTTAAACAAAAACACCTAAAATCTTAAAATTTTTTTTTATCAAACTACAAACACGGTTTACCAGATATGAGAAACGAACAGACGCTAATAACTGTCGGTTGGTAACGTCGACCGGTGTTAGGTTAGGTCCTAACGGTCGGTATCATAATATTGTGTTTTTTACATGATATTACAGACTACTAAATCGTATATCTGAATACAGTAGACACAAGATTTATTCTGGAAAAAAACTGATCCGTCTACTTATTAAAAAACTTAATCGTTCGGACACGGCAAAACCACCGTGGTTATCTCGTTATTTTATCGCCCGCGGCCGACCGTACCGAAGGTCAACTATGAGTATATTATGTCCAATTACCTGCAAAATTATGAAGAGGATTGTTGTTTATTGGATCCAGATTAAGTGTTGGTTCTTATGCAGTCTACCGCTCCAAAATGTATTTTATATTACACAATTTTTTTTAAAGGAACACTAATGTTTTGCATATTGTTATACTGTTATTCATTTAAAGAGATTCACGCTTTAAATTTTCCATTAGTAGATAATCCACTTCGTGCTAATTTTTATTTTTTAGTTTATCAACTTGCAGCTCTGATTTTGTGTAAAATAATTCATTGTATGAACATCTCCGTCGCCTCGTTGCTGTGATTTCATTATGCCTACATTTCTACTGTACTAGGCCTCTCGGATAAAATCACTTTCAAATTACGCTTTGATGCTTTTATTTTGTAATTTTATCGGTCACACTGTGCTTGGTTTGGACTGTACTGGCTTAAAAATACTAACTACCGATTTGCATCGAAGCGTTTCTTCGAAAGTGATTTTATCACTTTTAGATATAAAAATTATTGTACACCCGTGACCTCTCCGTCCCCACTATGCCCCGACCCCGCTGTACTGGTTTTTTTAATACACTAATATAATAGTAGAACAATGAATAACACATAATAACATAGAATAAAATAATAATAAAAACCCTTAACCATAAAAATTATATACTCTCCACGAATACGTCGTATTTCGGCAACAATGTTGTCATCTTCAGCGCTCACGACAGACTCTTAGTTATTAAAGTACCACGATATTTTCTATAAAGTATAGATAGTAAATAATACAAAGAAGTTACATGTTTATAATTGTAAATTTGTTACAATAAATAAATTTCAATAATTAACTTGAAATACACATCTTTATAGACATTTTATAATAAAGATGTAAAAAAAACGTTGGAATCAGAATTAAAAGCAAATAGTCGGAATAGATTAGATAATAGAATACAAATTTTACTTATACAGTGAATATTATTTTTATTGCGAGTAAGGTATATGTAATGGACATTTATATATTTCGTAGGTAACAAAATATGTTATTTGGAATTTATTGTTGTTAGAAAAATCTAAAGGTTCAAACACAATTAAGATAAACATATGAAGATGACAATTTTACAATATACATACAAATATACACAAATTAGTAAGTAAATTTATTTTCAGAATGTCACACGTATCTGCAGTATCTTGCAGTTTGGGTGTTACCAATATGATTTGTTGTTTATTGAAAATAAGTTGTTTTTTTTAACGTATTCTGTTTTGTTAACAAAATAAAAAATACTTAATACAATTTTAAAACTGGGACCCACACATTTCTGGCTACGTTATTGGATACGACATAGGTGTTATAGATATTATTTTATTTTATTCAATTTTATGACTTTTATTTTTAATAATTCCTGTAGACCTGTGACCTACCCGTCCCCTCTATGCCCCGACCCCACTGTACTGGTTTTTTATATTATTACTTTTCATAATTTTGTGACAATTATTCATCAATAATAATAAACACGTAACCACTGTATCATCTTGATTACAAATTATCTTTATCGAACCAATGCACGGTCGTATATGGAATCTGCTTGCCGAAGACATAATATATACACATTTCATTCTAAATATAAAAATATGAAAACCAATATTGTGCAAATGATCCGTTATGAAATCCACGGAATAATGCAATTGGCCTACATATACAAATCGTAGAGGGTAGGTATTGCAACTGCATTTCCAATGCGAGGTTGATGTTCATAATCATTCTATAACACTTCTTGACTTGAAAATATTTTTACTATTTCTATTTTTATTTTTCCATACTTTTTAAGATAATTAAATATTTTATTAACAACCATTTATTTTAGTTTTAATTTAATAACTGTTTGAGATATTGAACACTTTATATGTAATATTGTTATTCATTATGTTTTATTATATTTGATAATATTACACATTTATTCATCATTATAGTATTATTCATAATTTATATTTATTATATACGTCGAAATTAACAAATCAAAAATTAATTATTAAATAGAATTTTTTTCTATTGAATTACAATGTAAAATTTGGTAGGTATACCTTAAGAGTTATAACACAAAAACATGACATACTTAATGGATTTTATTAAAATGTTTAAACTGGTTACAATTTTTGTATGGCAAGAACAATTATTATCCCGTCTGTTTCTCCGTTTAATTAATTTTCTGGTGACTGGATGAACTTCCATCTGTTTCGGGAGGAATAGAAAAAGTAACTTTTTTGTTGGGTGACTTGTATTGAAAACCAATTTTTTCCGTAAGTTCGTTTACGGAGTTAATGGTAGAAATCAATTTGTCCACGTATAAATCATAAAGGAGATTCGGTTTATCGTTTGATTTGGGACGTTTATCTTTCCTCTGTATCTCCTCTTCACCGATGACAGAGTATGACGGTTGACAGCTGTCATTCCATTGGATTACTAAGCGCGTAGCTAAACTTTCGATATCTTTGTATAAATTTTCGGGCGCCGTTTCTGTGAGATCGCGTTGTTGTCCCTTAAACATTTCATGAATCTGCAGCAGAATTTTGTAATAACCGTTGTCGACGACAGTCCTTTTGTGTAATTTGTTAACATGATCATTCATGGCAAACAATTTATACGCAATAATTGCGCCTCTTTTGAGACTATAATAAAGTTTTTCCCAACAATCTACTGCGTTACTGTCACCGTGACTTAACAATTCGCCGCACTGTTGTACTGTGTAGGTCGATATCCAGAGAAAGTCGATCAATGGTTTTCCGTAGCCGCACTCCATTAATAAAGCGATTGATTTCAGCTTGTTGATTAACGAGATAGTAGCCATGGACCATAATTGATTTTTATCCCTCACTTCTCCCACGCGTGTTTTCGTCTTGATGGGTGGTGATATTATGCTAACGAACCACGTCATCTGATCCCAGTGTTTCGCTTGCCAAAAATGGTCGATTTCGTCCAACTTGGTGTCGCTTGTACAGTTTTCTATGCAAATCAAGACTAATGCAAATAAAATCTGCACGATAAGACTTTTTCCCATGATGATTCCCGTATAGATTATTAAGATTTTGTTACAAAAAAAAAATCGAACGTGACCAACTTTGTCTGTAGCAAAACTAAAATGTCTGAATTTATTAGATATCTGTTGTGTACGAGTATTAGAAACAAATACTCTTTGCAAAAACCAACCGACACGAATTCAATATATGTGCCTAAGATATATTCTATTAAATATAAACATATTATTCGTCCAACTAACTGAATTTTCTGTATTTTAACACCTGCACACGTGTCTTCACGGTTAACTTTGTTCGTTGTGTCGATTTACACGCGTATTACAGTTTTTTTAGCAAACAATTTATTTCTTGCATGTTTTATTCGGAATAAAAATTGTATTATGTGCCTAAGATATATTCTATTAAATATCAAGAAATAATTTGTCCACCCAACTGAATTTTCTGTATTTTAACGAATTCATCATGTGCCTAAGATATATTCTATTAAATATCAAGAAATAATTTGTCCACCTAACTGAATTTTCTGTATTTTAACACCTGCACACGTGTCTTCACTGTTAACTTTGTTCGTTGTGTCGATTTACAGGCATATTACAGTTTTTTTAGCGAACAATTTATTTCTTGCATGTTTTATTTAGAACCTAAATTGTATTTAAATATTTAAAATTTAATTTTAGCAATGACGAAATTATCTTGACTAAACCATCACATGATGATCATGATCATCTTGTTATTTTCTTCTGCATTTTTTCAAGCATATTACGGCCAACGCAAAAAAAATCTTACCGACGAAATGTTTTCTCATGCTAAACCGTTAATAACTTTAAATGTTTTACTCGATAAAACTAATATGACCAGCGTGTAGTCTTTAGCAAAAATTAAAACATCTAAATTTGTTAGATATCTGTTGTATAGTAGTCGCAAATATTCGTCGCAAAAACCAACCGACATGCATTATTTGCTTAAGACATATATAAATAAATATATTTTTAATTAAAACAATCTGTGCATATACGAGTATATTTACATTAAGTTTGGTTTTCGTATAATTATTTACATGGCTTGAATTGGCGTGTGAGAAAGCCATCCATTGGTAACACCTTAAGACACTAATATGTAAAGACACTAAAGCATATTCTTCTTTCCAACGAAAATCTGACTAAATTAGACTTAATTTTTATTTTTTATTTATATTATATGATATTTTATAAATTAGATTCTCCCGATGGAAGTGATGCGCACCGTACCTATATCAAGCTCTTTATAAATCCGTATTGTAGTCTGGTTGATTAGTCTGTAGGGGCAAGGGGTGAGCTGTTAACGCACTACGACCTCTGTAGGTTCAGCAAGATACAGCCGTTCGAATATGTTCGAATAAAAAATAAATTCAACGTCTACAAATTATAAAACGCTTAAAGTCATACCTGTTAGATTTCTATAAAAGCAATTTGCCATAATAAATGCATCAAAACTATTAACTCGAATTAAATATTATTTAATTGAATCTCTACTATTTGAGGTTGTGTCTTTTTCGTCTATAAAAAAGTGTAAAATACAAATTTTAATTAACTTAAGAAAATCCTTAAGGAAAAAATTAATTCAAATGAACAAATTGTTATAACCTCTTAAACTTCTTTAAAATATGATAGATTATTGAAATTGAATGGTTTCTTTTTAATGAAGCAACAAAAGATTTTTTTTTTATGATTCTAATCTTTATATAAAAATGGGGATTTTATTATTTGTAACAAATTCATGGTATCGCATAAAACGGCCAGCTATTTTTTAAATGACTTCAGTATGTAAAATATAATACAAAATCACATAAAGCGAATATAATATAAGAAACATCTAAATGTCGTTTAGAACTCAAGCGAATATTAAATGTGTATACAGGGTGATTCTTGTCTAAATCACTATTATACGAAAATGTTCGGTTTAAAATTCGAAGGCCACACAAAATAATTTTAGAGCAGCTTTTTACTAAACCAAATGTTCAATTTTTTTTTTTACGTATACAACATAATAGTTTACAATAGCTGTAGCAAGTTTAAGTATCTGTCGGATATTCTACAAACAATATATATATATATATATATATATATATATATATATATCATAAGAAAAAAAATGTTTGCAAGGCAACTCCTATATTTTTCGAGATATTCTGTTAAGAAATAATTATTTTCAAAACAGAAATGTTAAAAACACAGTCTGTTTCAAAGATGTCAACATTTAAAGTTAAAGTTAGTGCCCTGTTTAGAAATAGTTATATGTATATTCAAATTAGATAATTGGGTTTAGCTTTCATAAAATGTGTAATACTATATTTGACCTATTATTGTTAGGAAAAAACATGCACATTTAACTAATAATTGCATTAATTGCGCTTTGGAATTTTAGTTGAAAAAACCCAGTACAGTGGGGTAAGGGCATAGTAAGGGCGGGTAGGTCACAGGTTAACAGGAATTTTTTAGTCTGAAAGTGATAAAATCACTTACGAATAAACGCTTCGATGCAAATCAGTAGTTAGTATTTTCAAGCCAGTACAGTCCAAACCATGCACAGTGTAAACCAGCAAAGTTAGAAAATATTAAATTGAGGTGCTGTATTTACAAATATGCATCAAAGCGTTAATTTCAAAGTGATTTTATCCGAGAGGACTAGTACGGTAGAGTATAGGCATTATGGAATCAAAGTATAGAGGAGACGGAGAGGTCACAGGTCTACAGGAATTATTATAAAAGTCATAAAATTGAATACAATGTCTATGTTTGTGATTGTGCTAGAATATGTAGGCCCCACGCTTGTAAAATGAATATTTAATATAATAATAACAAAAAAAAATTGGGGTTTAAGAAAGCCAGTACGCGATAAAAACACTTTTAAACGAACGCTTTGATAAACAAAAAATGAAAATACTTTCTGAAAAAGTTTCCACATGAATTGATGTTAATCAAGGAAAACGTTTGGTTAAATTAAAAAACAGTCATTGCATTCTGTCAGACAACAAACAAATGTATAGGTAATATCGAAGCAGTATAAATGTATATTCATTTAAGTAAAAACGTTGACTATTAACTTTGTATTCGATTTATTTTAATATTAAATTTATGACTTAAACTGTACACTGCTTAAACATACAATTACTACACACGAGTGTATTGGTGTTGATCCACTGTTGATGAAAACATAATATGTACTTAAATAAAAAGAGAATATAAATACAATATATTCTCGGCTTCGCAACAAAGCTAAAAAAAGTATTATTGAAATCAACAGTTATGATAGTAGACTAATAGCATATTCAGGGGCGTATTTATGGGGGGGAGGGGCTGAGGGGGCTTCAGCCCCCCCGAAATTTCAGGACATTTTTTTTAAGTCTGCCTAAGCGGCATGAGCTTATACCCTTTATCTATAGGATATAAATATTGTAGAAGTTCAGTATAGTTGTTTTAAAAATAATAAATTGCTATTTATGATTTTATTTTTATAACACAACGACTGATGTTGTTATTATTATATTTTGGGCGGCTGATTTACGGGCGCCAATTGTCTTCAGTCTTGTGGCAAAGCGTAGGAGTGATCATCGTCATATTATTTCGGTTTATTTCGCGATACATGCAGTGTACACTACTATTGTAGAGCTATTATAAATAAATACAAACAATTAAACATAAGTAGTATATTTTATATTGGGGAAAAAATGTCAACGATAAAAAAAAAATATTGCTATAGCCTGTATACACATATACCTACTTATATCAATAACAAATCGAACTAATCGCAGATGTTATAGAAATAATAGAATAATATTTATGTTATATAAAAATAAAGCAAAAACGAAATGTTTTTATTTGTTTTTTGTATGGTATGTTAAGAATTGGGGGGTTTGGCTTGCCAAGAAATATTATCGAATTCATAGTATATTTTACTAATAACGTGTGTATAAAGATATGTACCCAAAAGCATTATACACACACTGTGTAGCTCATTCATTAAATCTTTGCTTATCAGATGCGTCTAAATCTCTAGATATTCGAAATGCTTTTGGTATAATAAGTGAATGTTGTTCATTTTTGAACTGGTCGGCAAAACGAACTACAGTCCTTAAAAATAAAATACTAGAAATCAAACCAAATTCACAATCCACTAAATTAAAATCTTTATGTGAAACTCGATGGGTATTACGCCATGAAGTAGTTATGCTTTTTAAAGAATTTTTAGAACCCATTCTTGCTGCATCAGAACAACTGCAGAATGAATGTTCTGGAACGGATTCTTCAATAAGGACTAATAGTCTTTTACATTGTATTTGTAATTTTAATTTTTTAATATCTGTTTGCGTATCTAGTAAATTATTAAGTTATACTTATAATTTATCTAAATATTTACAAAGTAAAAATATCGATCTTTTTAACGCTCTTAAACAAGTTACCCAGGTGGTTTCTGTGTTGAATTCCACAAGAGAAAACGTTGATTTAAAATTTAACGATATTTATAAAGACGCCCAAGATATTGCTATAAAGTTAAATGTTGAACCAAAAATACCTCGAACATGCAGCAATCAAAAAAATAGAAGCAATGTCCCGTTTAATAATATTGAAGATTTTTACAAAAAAACTATTTTTATACCGTAACTGGACGATTTAATAATGGCATTAAATAAAAGATTTTTACCTCATAATGAAACTATAATTTCATTACAATTTGTCTTACCTCGTATCATAGTTGAAAAACAATTTTTTAATTTAAAAAAAGCTGTCGAATTTTATAAAAGTGATTTACCTGGGCTAAACGACATTATAGAAGCAGATTATGAAATTTGGCAGGCTAAATGGAAAAATATTGAAGAAAACTTAAGACCTGCAACTGCTATAGAAGCTCTAAGAGCCTGTGATCGTTTAATGTACCCTAACATATTTGAATTACTAAAAATACTAGCTATAATTCCAGTATCCACCGCTACGGCTGAACGCAGCTTTTCGACTATTAAAAGACTTAAAACATATTTAAAAAATACAACTTCTGAGTCCAGACTAGTAGGACTAGCATTTTTATCCATTCACCGAGACATTGATGTAAATGATGATATGGTATTAGACAAATTTGCCAACAGTGGTAAAGAGAGAAATTTGAATTTAATATAATTTGTTTTACTATTATTATAATTAGTATTAATAAGTATTAATAAGAATTATAATTTCTATTTTATTATATAATATTTTATAAGACTTGAGATTTTGTAACTAATAATAATTATATCAGAATTATAATATTAATATTTTACACTTAATTTCGAAGTCTTGTTTTTAATAGGTTGAGAAATGGGTAAGTTTGGCCAAATTTTTAAGGTTCATTTCTGGATCAGAATTTAGAAATAACTCTTTACACAGCTCTTTTACTCAATGCCTTAGCCCCCCTTCCCCCCAAAAAAAATATCTAAATACGCCCCCGTATTTTAATATATTATAATACCCATAGCACCTACCTATTGTTTTCCATGCGTAAGTAATGCAACAAAAAATAAATACAATATATAAGTAGTACAATGAATCAGATAAACCGTCATACAAAGGAAAAAAGGAAAATTTAAAATAACAAAATAATTAAAAGATAAAAAATTTCCATAAACAATATATGTCGGATTTCAATAAAAGTGTTTAATTAATAGTCAAATTTAAAATATAAACTTACATATTTTTTAAATAATTTCTATTCAAAGCCAACAGTAATTATAAAAGACTACTAACATTTTATAATACAAAACAAGAATAGTAACAACATTTTTTACTATAATGCATGTGTAATTTATGGTAATTTAAAAATTAAATTAGAAAATTATGAAATAAAAAAAAATAATTTAATTGAAAACGTCATAATTATGTTAATGATCGGTTAAACGTTAGTAATAATTAAAATATTATAAGAAAACTAATAAAATTGTATTCAATATCTGAATTTAGAGCCCCTGGATGCCGACCATTTTAAGGAGTTTTGTAAAGGCAATATTTAAGAAAATAGTGGTTTTAATAAATTTCGAACATGTTAATTAATTTACCGGTTAATTTGTTTAAGCTTAATGGTATTGTTTATAATTTAAATCATTTTTTCTATGAGTAAGAGCCATTTTAGTTCACAGGCTGAACCAGTGATCCGATAAGTAATCTGAAAACCGATTTAAATTTGTCATGAAGTTTACTTGAGATCGGTCAGCGTACTTTTGTTGATATCTTATTCCTACTACGCATAAAACACGTTTGAACATTTTATAAAATTTTAAAATAAAAAATTTGGAAAGGGTTAAAATTAAAAATTGAAAAAAGTGCTCTGACCGATCTCAAGTAAGCTTCATGAAGAATTCATATCTGTTTTTAGATTGCTTATCGGATAAATGGTTCGGCCTGTGCGATGGACAAAAAACGATATGTTATGACTGAAAAAAAAGGTCGGTATCCAGGGGCCTTAATTACATATGCATATGACACTAAATTACTAAAACAGTTGGAAATTAAATGTTAAAACATATTTAAATATAGAGACGAGAAAATATTTACCTATTTAACTTGTTTACAATGCGCTAAATTTTGTATTTTAAATGACTTCGTAAGTATTATAATATTTCAAATATAAAATGGTAACAATCAGTCTACCTAACTGTTAATTAATTTAAAGAATATAAAATGGGTGAATGTGTTAATATTGTATAAAAAATATTATAGCATACTACTATTATAGTAGGGATGTAATAGGGATTTTCTGAATATTATTTTTAAGAACAAAACAATAAAATTAAGAGGGGCTGCAGAAGTAGGAAAGTGCAACAGAATTATAGAATTAAATATTCATCCCATCGAAAACTATAAGTAAATTAGCGTTAATAATAGTTAAAAAATAAAAATATAAAGAGTAAAGAACATGCATGTATGTAAATAAATAATAATTATTATTTAATAGGATTGTTTAATTTTTACTACATTGTGCATACCATTTAAAATAACTTAAAATATAGTGCCTACACCAGAATATCCCTTAGGGCTGCCTTGAAAGTAACTCATGCTTACAGCTAGTACCCAAACCCTGCCTGTTAGTTGTTGACAGTTATTCGTGACATGCAATAGTCTTTTAATAATTTAAGTTAACAGGTAATCACCTAACCGTAAATCAACGTTTACTTAAAATGTTAATTTATGCTTAAATGCTATTTTTCTTTATTATGCTCGTGGTTACCTTAAAATGTGCTTTTTAATTTTCTGTTTTGTTTTAAACGATTTTTGGCAGTAATTGCAGTCAAACGACGGTGTTGGCTCTTCTTCAGCATCAAACAGTTCATGCCTAACGATTTCTATTTCTGATTCAAAAACACAGTCGTCGAAGCGTTCTTTTTCAATTTTTATATTCAAATCGTCGTTATTGCAGCTAAAACTACAACGAACAAAATTTTAAAACTTTATATTATTGTATTAAAGTTTTTAAAAAAATATACAATTTTAAAAAAACAGATATTGAGAAATAGGCAAAAAATTAGATTTTTAGAATACTGATGTTAAATTTATAAGATATAAAACTTAAATTATATTAGGTTTTAAGTTAATGTTTTGTTTTTTCAGTAGGTAACTAACGGATGAGCTTTTAAACATTTAGTCGTGTATATGATTATTGCTAAATAGATAATAATAATTTTGTTTTATATAACTTTTATTGAAAACAAAGGTACCTTATCAAAAATTGGGAATTTTTTTTTAAAAGAACATAATATCTGACACCACTATTACTAACTATTTGATTTCATTACAGGATATAATCTAAAACATTTTGATAATATTACTAAAAAACATAATTGTTTTATGAGACATAGTAATCCAAGTATAGGCTAAATTATCTAAAATTAACTGTAATCATCTGACAAAAACTGATTATGCAGCAAAAAAACACTGCCTTACGTTAAAATATTTTCACCGTCCAATGTGCTTAAAATTATATTTTTAATTTAGAGTCAATACAAATAGGAATGATCGTCTGTCTATAATAGTAATATTGTTTCCCTGATACCATAATTATCATAAACATAAAAAAATATTTCCTAGTCACGTAGAAATTCACAACGGTCATAGTCAAATATCCAATTTTTTGGTTTTATCTTTAAACAAAAAACTTCTTAGATACAGTTCGAAGCATTTAAAAAAATAAAAAAATACAATATTATTCGACTGACGACCTTTACTTTTAAATGAGTTATGAAATAGTTTAGTAGAATACTGGTGTCAGTAAAGCGTTTTAACTACGCAATAAAAATAACAAATACCTATTAGAAAAAAAAAATGTATCTTATTATAATTATTTTTAAAAAGTTTTACTATCAGAGCATTGTATCTTTTTGGATACAACCAATAAATCCAGTTAGAGAAGTGCAACTGAGGTAAAAGTGTTTATCTAGTTATATCCAATAAAAGTTAGTTTATGGCTTAGTTATAAATTAGATTACTTATAGTCTATAATTATTATAAATAGTACATAATTTCAATAAAAACCACGTTACCCTAAAGTACTTACTACTCCTCTGTTGTAGACTTTTCATTGTTTTTGAACTGCACATACAACGGTTTAGGTTTAATGACTTCAAACGATTTGTCAAACGAGTGTTCTTCTGTTTCATAATTTTCTTGTTTAATTTTCAACATATTATACCGCTTCAAAACTCTATAATTAACATTTAACTTGGTTATATTTCTGTGCCATATATGCATAAAGGTTTTAATAGGGCGACTTAATTTAACAATTTTAACAATTTTATTTATTAACAAATATAGTTATAACAATAATATAATAAAGAATAATTTAGTTGACATGATTTGAAAAATAAAAAACCAACAAAGTTTTGCGTGGTAGGTATATTTTGTTTTTGTACACTTGTAAAACTAAATTTTAATTTACTTAAATTATATTGATAACACAAGTGTGCTGCTAAGTATAAGTGCAAGTATGACTTGTGGGTAAGAAGCTAAGACACTAAAGATTAAAGCTAGACAATAGACCATTATGCCGACTAGAATTATTTAAAGTGGTGTTGATCCCGTATCACTCGACTCAACTCAAATCCAGTGTATGAAGTACACTGGATAGTACATAGTACCTACCTTAAAGGATACATGAGATTTTATACTTCAATAATTAAAAAAGTGATTGGCTTTTTTTTAATATTAATAAATTACTTAGATGTTTTGATTTTAAACTATTTTTTATTAAATAATTCGTCAGTTTCGTGTTTATTGTTGGGTACATTTTAATGCACATTGACTCAATAATTAACAAAACCCATGATATTACTCTACTGTATATTCAGGCTTTTATCTAGACATATATCAATAAATTGGCCTTTTGTGTAAGCATAGAAAGTCTATTAGCTAAAAGGAGATACAAAATTTTGGATTTCTTTATATTGATTATTTATTCTTTATATTTGATTCACTATTATACCATAAACAGTATATATTTTACTGAAAATTTTGACTGATCGATAACAAGTTTTAATTAAACTTTAATGTTTAATACAACATAAACCCCAATGGTTTATAATGGCTTAAAATCAAGCTAACAATAGAATTAACGCTGCACAAACAGACGTTATGAAAGAACAACGGAATGTACTCTACTGTAATGAGTTATCAGTTATCATTGCTTTGGGTAGACTTGCTCTAGCATTTAAACATTCGATTGCGACACAATTTTAAATATTTTATTTAGTAAAAAACATAGTAATAAATAATAATCATTTTAAAATAAAGAATAATTTAGTTTACATCTTCTGAAAATTAATGGCTAACCAAGTTTTGTTTGGTATATTTTGTTATTGATTTTTCAATTAAAATTTTGTATACGACATATTAAGACATTCTATTATATGTTAATAATACAATTACGTTAAAATATTGGGCCCGCTGGAGATCTCACCCCAGCTTAAAATTTAAAAGTACTTATACATAAAATACTAAATTTACAGTGTTTTTATGTAATGTAATCTCAATTTTCCACAAATTTTAATGTTTTTCTGTTTAATTGAAGTCACATTGTATAAAAACATCATGAAAAAAAAAAATGTAATTATTAATTAAAACCAATGCGATATTGAAGGGTTAACGATAAGTATATATGGTATGTTTATTCTTGACACGTCTTATTTATCGTTTTAGTATCATCGGCCATAAAAAAAAAATTAACACAAGGTTAATACACTGTAGTTTATTTTGTAAAATTATTTCAGCTTTCTGAAAAAAAAAAAAAATTTTAATTACCCCTGACGAGTGTATTAAGTACAAGTGTTATTTATTGCCGATGGATGTTTGTTTATATATTGTCCTTTTAAATAATTTAGCAGAGTCCTGGGGTGTACAACACTTTTATCGTGAACCACTCAATATCTCTTAGAGTTAAATAAGAAATTTAATTTTTAATTTTTTTTTATTGTTTGTTTTTGGGGATGGGCCGATACCACTTTTTATATTTATATACCTTTATACCAATGTATAAACGTTATGAACATAGATTGTGATGGATTTTGCTTCGGTATGTATATATTTAATCAAGTTTACAATACATATTTTTACTCATAAGTATTATAAAATGCAGGTGTTGGTATCATGAAAAACGACCTATTTGTGTTTGTGAATAATAGAGGAAAACTTCATTGTGAAAGATATGACAGAGGGAAAAATCTATGGCAATTAGTTGAAAGGGCTGGTAAAAAGTTATTATCTCTAACAAGTCATATCATTACATTCAATCATATTAGGTACACTTTATAACATTTGTGAATTCAATTAAGTCTTAAAATTATTTACACTTTTTGTTGTTGATTTTTTATTTATATTCGTTAATACTTCGGGAGAACTTCATTTTTAAATATATTACACAATGAAATCATGGCGTCTGACTGTCACGGCAGAAGAGATACCAAACGTTTTTGTTGTAATATTGTTTTTAATGATGTTACTTTGAAATCATATTATGGTATTAACTTATAATATTACTTATTATATCCTGTGAGTAAAAATTAGTTTTAAAATTATTAAATTTTTTTAGCTTTTTTTCGGTTACGAAGTACAAACTATGTATTATTTATGTAATATTAGAGGTTGCAATATGCTGGAACAGGTGGAGGGTAATCCCTTAGTTAGCTCCTGCTGTATTGTACCTCTAATTAATTTTCAGTTATAATTATAAAATTAGCACCTGTTTGGTTGAGAATCTATTATGTTATAATTTGCAATAGCTATAAAGAAGTTTTTAAGGCGAATGAGGTAGGTATCAAAAACACATGTATATATAGGTATGTTGATTGAAATATTTTGTGTAATTAATTATTATGACATTATATTGTTGTTAAAAACAAAACTATTATAATTTTATGTTTATTTAAAATTCAAAAATATGTATCGTTATTCGACAATAATTGTGATTAGGTATATTATTTTATTCATAATTCTTACAATAAAAAGTTTTCTTTTTTGTATTACAAAAAGTATCATTCTTCTTTGATGAATATATTGTCAAAGAGCAGCCCAGATGTATTAAATACTATTTGTTTTCCGAACTTTTCATCACCAAGTATCTTGAGTTCATGAAGCTTATAGATAACATCAACGTAGGCAAGAGATTCGAAACTAATAGGAAAGTAAAATAAAATAGTTATATAACTTAATTTTTTAAATATCCTGAACAATTGCATAGGTATTGCTTAAAAAACGTAAGAGGCCACTTGCTCTCGATTGTATTAAATATCTATTTGAAATATGTTTTTTAGGAGACATCATCATAAAAAATTTCGAAGACAAAGGAGAACAAAAAAAAAAAATTCATCAATTTCCCTATAGGAGATACCTATTTGGATTGGCCACGTATAATGGTGAAATCGTGTTCATTATAGCCAATCTGTAAATTGGAAGTCGTTCACTTGAGGTAATGTCAACGATTAAAAAATGTCCCTTTTTCCTTTAAATTAAAAAAAATATATATCCTAATTATCAGCGATTGAAAACGTGCTAAGCTAAAAACTACTTTATTTGTTATAACGCATACAAATTTTATTAGAATTATTTTTAGTATGATAGTCTGGAAGCTTGACTGATTTTGACCTTGTAAAAAAATAAGTTGACAATTTTTGGTTTTTTCAAGTATAGCGTTGATAAGAATATTAATACTCACTCTGGTTTTATAACTAAGAACGGATCTGTAAAGCAGAACAGTTTTTTAGAAAAATATAATACATTATATAAAATGTTTTACATAATTGTAAAATATTTGTGTTTAAATATTTTGCCATAAGTGTAGCAAATGGTGGGCACCCCCTTCCCTTACCTACAAATTATTGTAAGTTTAAATTACAGTTTTAACTAAATTAAAAAAAAAAAAAAAACTAAGCACAGTAAGAAAACTTAAATAAAATATAGTTGATACAACAGTATAATAATTTTGAAAACGTATTATTTAAAATTATAAATAACAAAATATTGTAATGTAGCATAAACACAAATATCTCCAAAAAGAAAAACTAAAAAATATCTATAATTACTTAAATGAAAATTAAAAAAATTCATAATACCTACCCAGATTGACGTGATGCTTATATATTTCTGCAATGAAAATATTAACATAATTTTACTTGAAACTAAATTAAAAAAATTCCATATTTACTTGTATCTTTATGTTGTGGATTTACATTATCTGCAAGGAAAATATTTATAAAATAAAATGTTATCTAAGAACCCATTTTGCTAGAAGTTTTACCTTGTTCTGCAAACATCATAAAAGCCTCATCTACAATAAAAAAAGATATTATTGGAATTTAACAAATGAATTAACTACGCGATTATTAACCGACTACAATACTAGTTAATATTAAAATATTCGGTAATATTCTTGTTTGATTTTGATAAGAAAACAATAGACTCTAATTTTAATCAACGACTAAAATTTATTTTAAAAAATCAAACATTTTCATTGGTTATATTACGGCAAATCTAATGGATGTCTTAGTCAAATTTGGAAAAAAATTGTGTACTTCATAATTAATAGAGAAGGATGGAATTAGATTTGAATAAAAATCATATTATTATTTTCATAATTTTATTTTGTGGCGAATTTCAAGTTTGAGAGTTTAAACTTGTAGTTTAATGTACTATACACATTATAGTACTATTCCAACCTCACCAATCAAGTAATTTATAATTTATAATTATGCCATTAATAAATAAATCTTTATTTTTATTCAAATCTACTTCAACAATCTTTTCAATATTAATGTATCTTATTGATATATTAAATTATGTGCAATACAGTTAATTTATTTAATATAAAACTATTTTTCTTTATTTTAAGCAAGTATGGAACTTATAAATATAATATACAATATTTTAACAAATAAAACATTAGCTTAGTAAGGAACATTTCATTAATTTTGTAAACCGTTACTTTAACAACTCCTAAAATGTTATTGTTGCCATTTTTTTACCTTATTTAGGCAGCCAAAAAATGGAAATGTTTTCTACATATATTATTGTCATTTAAAAAATATTTTCATAACGTTTAAATAAATCAGCTCAATCAATTAGAGGTTTTAGAAAAAATTGACATATTACGCTTTTACTGATTATTATGCTTAAAAAAACATTTTTTTAATATGAAAAATAATAATAAGAGGTAGGTTTAAATTTATTTTGACTATTAAAATGAAAATAAAAAAAAAGCATACATTTTAATATGATTTTATAGTAGCCTGACGTATAATCTTTAGTAAAAATCGCAGTGCTCTACTCCCAACCTACTTATTCATTTTATTTTATTTTATAATTATAATAAAATGCCCTGAGGCAATTAAAAAAAAAAAAAATATGTATATATATACTATCCCACAATATATACTAGTTTTTTTTTAATTATGCGTAACTTTGTAAATTTTTAAGACACACGCTTATACAAATCTCTTCAAGATTATAACTATAATTTAATTTTGACAAGTAGTTTAGCCGATAAAACCCTCGGAATATTGTAACAAAAAAAAAAAATTTTATTGCAAATATCCAATCGGTTATATTATTTCAGCTCTTATTGGCATTATCTTTTTTTGTATACACTCACAAAATATCAATAAAATAATAATATTTTTTATAATATTCGAATAGTGGGACTATCCAACATGAATAAAGAGATTTTAAATTTAAGAATAAAAGTAAAAAATTAAAAATGAATAAGAAAAAAAAGGCACCAATAATGACCGAGGACCGACTTCACCACCCTATACTGTGATTCAAAATCACAATTAAAAAAAAAAAAATGTATACAATATTCAGAGATTTTATCGTCTAAACTACTTGTCAAAACTCAATTATAGTTATAATAAAGCCGTATTTTAAATGCCGTATGTTAGAACCGGGTGTCTTAAAAAAATGACTAAGTTATGCGTAATTAAAAAAAACTAGCATATTTTTAAATGAGAGATAAATAATGCCATTGCGACTGGCCAAAAAAAATCTGACATTTTTTTTTTTTTTAGACACTTTTTAACTGAGATGTACCCATTTTTCATTGTGGAGATGAAAAAAAATTGTTTTGGACCAGTTTAGTATGTATAATTATAAAGATATTTTTCAAATCTCACAAAATTAATTCAACCTACTTCCCAATGACACAGAAGGCTGGAAATTGGTCCAGACACTCAGTTCGGATAAAAATACAATGTTCCTTATAATATTGAAATTAATTTCCTTTCAAATTACATGTTTAAAAAAAAAAAATGTTTTAACTATTTAAATAGCACTGTAACAACTAAGTTATCTATTCACTGTCATTAAATACCTACCTTTAAAGAACACTAAATTGTAAAAAATAAATAAAACATTTAAAAAAAAAACAAAGTGCTGGTACGTTTTAATAAATGTGCTACAATTGATTGGTCAATTGTTCTTGTAAAAAAATTATTTTTTACTTTTTAGTTCAATTTTTTTTTACCGTTTTTTAGAAAAGTATGTTTTTTTTTTAAATCGTATTAATTATTCTTTTACTTGAAAATTACATGTACTATATTATATAGACCCCGCTATATAAATCTAGTTTTAATACTATGACATTTACATAATACTATGAGCTTCATTATAGTTAAGGTAAACACAATTATACTTACCATCAGTTTCTTTATAGATAAGTAAGTCATCTCTATCAAATTTGCCTGTAAAAAAAAATTATAAATGTATTGTATATATTTTAAATTGTGGATTCTGGTTAAACACTGAAATATTCATTATACGTACCAACAGATGCAAACGTACAGACAACACAGACAGATAAAACAATAAAATAGTAACTGATAGATGCCATTGTGATGCGGATAAGAGTATATTCGGGTAAACGAGAATTTCAAACGTTAAGGACAACTGTAGGATTGTGATGGAATCTAACGAATGAAGGTCGGGTCACCTATGTCGGTCCTTTTTACAAAAAAATATAGGTATTTCACCTGATCATACAGAGAAAACAACAATAATTTAAAAAAAATAGGCAGGGGGAGTCGGGGACAGTGAACAGGGAGGAGACATGAACCACCTTTTTTTAAATTTCGCGTTATCGAGACGGCAGTTGAATCAAAACGTGCCTTACAGCGCAATATATTCACCAATGTGCCAACACTCAGTCCCGGACTCCCCCTACATTAAAAAACAAAAATACCAACCCAAATGTAATGTATGTGCCAACGATTTGCGGGGCCCTCGGTTTTTAGTTTGCGCAGAAAGCAGGTAAAACATATAAGAAAGCGTTCGAGTTGAATAAATATTTTTCACATTCTATTAAGTCAATATAAGCGACCTAGAAAAATGTGAAAAAGGCTCAAAGTTTAGTTTCACGGTTTTTTTTTTTTTTTGGATCACCTTAAGGGGCCTCTTCGCGTGCATATTTTTGGTCGGAAACAACACATTCTACTTGAATCGTGTCGTAGTTTAGCTGTAGACCAAACCTGGGCATTATTTGTAGTATTTTTTAAACGATTTCGTCATTTAGCAAGTCTATAGATCACAAAGCATACATGGAATATGCAGTATAGTTAGATGGTCGTTAAAAAAGTTTACCCAGTTAATTCATAAAATTTCAATATTTTTTACTGTCCTGTTTATAATAGTGTATTCACATTACACGTTATTATAATACCTTTGTATAATTGGTATAGTGGCCAAATCTGGCACTTCAATCCTATGCTATAATATTCTTTCTCTATATCCAATTGCGAATTAAACAAAACCAACTGATGAGTAAGGAGTGAACATCTGGCGTTAGGTATTGTCGAATTCGAGAAAAACATTTTCTATACATACAATAAAAAGTGAAAAGTTGTTCGCACGTGTAACATAATACAATGGTAAAGCAGTTTTTTTTCGAAAAAAAAACAACATAATAAATCATTGCGAATCGTATTACACCTTGAACTAGGCACGCAAGCTAAAAATCAAATAAAATGGGTTTTTAATATCCATACTACAGAGTACAAAGAAAATGTCAATGTTAGATTTAAGAGTAAACTTGATAAAATCGAGTACAAAAAAACAAAAGAAGCGCCCTTTAAAAAACGTATTACCCTACCTTTACGATTTTAAGGTAAAAATAAAATAAAATGTGTTTTTTACCTTGAACCCTGTTCAATACTAAATGGGTAACAACAAATATTTTTAGCCAGACAATATAATGTGCATATTGAAAATATTATATTGTAATAGGTAGCTGTAACTTTCAAAGTACTTGTCCGGCTTAGCAAAATAATATCTATGCAAAATACTTGGCATTATATAGCTCGGTCTTATGTATACTTTTAACAAATCCAATATAATAAAGACATTTTTACATCGGTAATAAAATTTCTTTAGAAAAGATATCTTAGCTCCGATGCAGAGCGGCGAAGGTATTGGTTTTACTCTGATATGAGATTCTTTTTTATCTGTATACACTGTAACTTATATAATACTGGACCAATGGTACTTTGGGAAGGAGGTAAAAGTTAAAAAAATTTACTTCTTCACAGTCGAAATTTGAAAAAACAAAAAAAAACCGTATGAGTTTTTAAGTTAGAACTTTTACTGACTATAATTTCGAAAAAAAGAGTCCGATCGAGTTTATTTATTTTTATTTATATTACAAAACAGGCCGAGGCCCAAAGTACAATTTTTGTAGACACAGAAATACATATATAATTATTTAATCTAACAAGTTATACAAAAGTGAAGGTGGAGATGTTCTCATTTTCAATGCGCATTATCCTGAAAATTGGTCTATTATATGAATAATTAGTGGTGCAAATCGGTACAAAGAAAGGATATGGTGATCTAGAATGGAAGTTAGGGACTTTGAAGTTGAGTTCACTTAATAAATCAGGACAATCAATAGATCCATCCA
>NW_026096145.1:0-46025 GCF_023614345.1 Adelges cooleyi | reverse complement strand
CGTCTGTAATTTATTCATTGGGCATAGTATACTGTAAAATCAAAATTTTACCAAAACTCAACATTTATGTTAAAATTGATAATTATATATATTTACATAGGAACTTCTTCCCTATTCAATATTTCATTTTTTTACTTTTATTATTTATCAACTATAACCCATAAAAGCACTGTAATTGAACAAAAGAGACCTTTTAGCATTTCCATCAACCTGTGTTCCCACGAAGTCCTTTGAACTTTCCTTTGAAAAAACGGTCATAATTTTGCTTAGAGATTTTTAAGTTTTAAAAAAGCTAATTTACATGAAATAGGTAATAAAATAAATACTAACGAAAAGTAAGAGCAAAATGATTTATTAATCAATCAAGACTACATTTTTGTATGTGACATACTACATACTACATAGTACATAAATTCATTACCTTAATAATAGTTAATAATGTAATCAAAATTGTAAATTCTGAACAAAGCATGCAATGATATCATCTTTTCCCCAAAACTCGAGTTCTGAAAGTACAAAGTATTATACATTTTTAATCAAACGAATCAGGTCAGTTCAACAACAAATAAATTGATAAAAATTATTAGTTCAAATTTTCGTAACTGAAGAATAATTATGTAAAATTACATAATACATTTCATTTTTATAAAAAATTATATAAATTTTAGTTGTGCAATCAATAGATAGGTTTTATTATTAAAATGTCTTTTCAATAGTTTATGAACATTTTTCTCAACATATTTACTAAATATTTTACTAATGTGTATTACTTATCAAATCCGCTTTCAATTGGGCAGCTATATCAGTGGAGATATGCAAACCCTTTACGATTCTTACAACATTAGTGATAAGTTTTAATAGTGTAAAGTTTATACCATTTTCTGCATAATCATTATTTGTGAATGCTTCTGTTACAAATTCCTATTGTTATCAGAATAAAAATAAAAGATTAATTTTCTAAAACAATAATTCACATTTTGCAAGTAACAGCAAAAACCTCAGAATATTCATAATCATAAATATTATGTAATTGTTATACTTACAAGAATAAATTAAACCTATTTTACAAAAAATAATTGAAAGTTTGAATACTTCAAATATCCCCGCTAAACTACTTAACTAACCATTAAATTGTAATATGGTAATTTTAGTTTTTTATTTACCGTCATACTATCGTCACCTGCAATAAACTGGACGATTCTTACAACTTCGTTTTCTGGGAATAATAAATCTGAAAGAACAAAATTTCAAATATCTTTTCAAAATATCACATTAGGCAAATTTAATAGCAAAGGAATTGAGAGTTATATTGTGTTACAATATTTTTATTTTTATTATTTTAGCAACTCTATAAATCACAATTTTGAAACCAGTTTAGTACTCCCCAAGGGGAGTGGAATAAAAGTTGAAAGAACTAGTACAGTAGGGTTGAGGTATAATGGAATCAAAGCTAAGAGGGGAGTGACAGGTTACGGGTCTACAGGAACTATTATTAACCTTTAGCAAGCGCGTGGGTAAAGTTGCCACCAATCAAAAATAAAACTTATATATTACAAAAAATATATTTTCTATATTTAGAAGATGATTCATATGATAATGTTTAATCGATTTTCGTATCATAGAAAGTTTTAAAATATGTTAAACAGCTTCAAACTTGGATGTTTCTAAAATAAATGGTTATTACATGATACATGTTTAGACTAATTGTGGAAGTGGTGAACTTCAACGTAGGCCGGTGAAAGAGAGATGCGGTAGTGAAAAAGTCACGCTGACTGTGATAATACCTGTTTATTTTGTCATGAACCATGTAGTTACCTACTTATCTACTTTTGAGCAGTTGATTATCAGTTTTATGGTGTACATAAATTGTATGACGGTTAGATTGTAATGTTAGTTTTCTCTTAATGTTGTGGTATGACATTTTCTATTAAACAGTAAATACACGTAAGCTACATAGTACGAACTATACGGTATTATACAATTATTAGACATTTGCTTTATAAAGTACCTACTGAAAAGTTTAGAAAAAGTGGGGTTATCATTCAGGTCCAACCAAAAAAACGAGCGGTGTCAAAATATGTTTCCAGGTCTCTCAGATAAAATTTGCTGATGAAGAAAAACTTCCTGAATGTTCTACAGTTTTAAGAAAACGAGGTAGATGTGCCGTTTGTCTAAGAAACAAGGATATAAAAACAACAAATTCATGTCAAACATGAAAAATAGTCATGTGCCTCAAACATATGGAAGTAGTGTGTAAGGATTGTTGGAAGATAAATCAACGTTCTACAGATTCAGAATAATTGTATAACAATATAATAATAAAATGCTTTGTAATAATAATAATTATTATTTTTTAATAATAGTAATAATAATAAAATTAAAATAAGAAAAATGGTTGTATAAATGTAAATACACACAAAATTAATAAATACATGTCGTCTTTGAGCCTAAAGAAATAAAAGAAAAACTAATTAAAACAAATTCTGTTATATTAAAATCTTTTGTTTATTGTTTTAAAAAAAAGATTTTGAAGTTAAAATTTTTTTTTTGTAATAACATTTTTAGTAAAACACATAGTTTTGTATTTATTTTCATTTTATTATTATATAGTCATCGATATTTATGTATCATATTTTGATAAGTTACCATTAGTAACCCATTAGGTCATTAAATTAAACAAAGTTTAACTTTCTATACATATTTTACGCATTTTTAGAAATGGGGTATGATAGACCCCCACGTGACTATGAACGTTAAAAAAAGGCACGCGCCTGCTCAAGGGTTAATAAAAGTCATAAAATCAATTTCAAATAAACGCTTTGATGCTAATTTGTAAACACTGCACATTACTTTAATTCTTTTTTACTACGCTGGTTTATACTGTGCTTGGTTTGGACTGTACTGGCTTGAAAATACTAACTACTGATTCACATCGAAGCGTTTATTCGAAAGTGATTTTATCACATACAGTTGTGATAATTCCTGTAAACCTGTTACCTACCGCCCCCATTATGCCCCGACCAACTGTACTGTCTTTTTTAAAATCTGATGATGCATTTCATATTTTGCTAAATTTTTTATGCTCACCATTAAAAAATGGTGTCATAATTTTTCTATTTTTTATTTAGTTCACAAATCACAGTTTTACAAATGATAGATTTGATTATTAAAATGTCTTTTAAATAGATTTGTAAATTTTACTCGACATATTTGTTGAATATTATCCTATTATTTATTACCTTCTATTATCCTTCCTAATTCATCATGGCTGAGGAGATTTCCATTTGCGGTTGTTTCCTGTTTTACTATTTCAAATAGTCTCATTATTTCGTTGTAGTTCATTTCATTTGGCTTGTAATGTTCACTGACTATTCTCGTTATGTCTTGCTATTGTTATATAAATAAAACTAACATTATTGCAAATAATTTGCAAGTTTAACTAATCCATATTTAACGAAACTACCAGACATGATATATAGCTTGCGAATAAAAAAATTTTCAGCATTATAACCTTAATTTTATAGTAGTCAAATTTTAGCTTCAATCCAGAGTGGCAAAGGTGTTGGTTTTACTCTGATATGACCTTTTTTTATCTGTATACACTGTAACTTTTTTAATACTGGACCAATTCCTTCGAGTATCAACTCTGTAAATCACAAATATCATCTAGTTGGTACTTTGGGGGGGAGGGGGGGGTAAAAGTTGAAAAAGTTTACTTCTTCACAGTCGAAATTTGAAAAAAACAAAAAAAACCGTACGAGTTTTTAAGTTTACGAGCTTTTACTAGCTATAATTTCGAGAAAATGAGTTTATTCGAGATGAAATTTATACGAAATATTTATATGGTATGCGTCAGTTGAATCAAATTTTAATTAAACCTATTTCCCACCCCCCTAGGAGAGTACTAGTTTTTAGTTTTTTATCCGTAATTTTAAGACCTTTGAGTTGAAAATTTGTCAGTAGTTAGCACTCATATGTGTTCATATTATATTAAACGGAAAACAAATTCGGCACTGCAGTTTTTTTTAATTGCCGGAAAAGTATGTTTTCACAGATTGCGTATATTTTAACAAAAACACCTAAAATTTAACTACTGACCAATTTTTAACTCAAGGTCCTAAAATTACGGCTAAATTTCAACCCAAACCGACTTTTTTTCTCGAAATTATAGCCAGTAAAAGTTCTAACTTAAAAACTCGTACGATTTTAGTTTTTTCAAATTTCGACTGTGAAAAAGTAAACTTTTTCAATTTTTACCCCCCCCCCCCTACTTCCCAAAATACCAACTAGATGATATTTATGATTTATAGAGTTGATACTCGAAGGAATTGGTACAGTAAAAATTTTAAAATATCTAATAAATTAAATTTAATCTATCATATAATACACTCTTTAAATTATAAACCATTGTTAATTTATCATTATTATTTTTGTATTATTTGTACTGTACTGAGCCCGATAGGGCGTATATATTATCAATAAATAAATAAGTATTAAAAAAATTACAGTGTATACAGATAAAAATAAAGCCCACATCAGAGTAAAACCAATACCTTAACCGCTCTGCATCAAAGCTAAAATTCCTGTAAACTTGTGACCTCCCCATTCCCACTATGCTCCGACCCAACTATGCTCCGTCCCCACATTGCCCCGACACCACTGTACTGGTTTTTTAAAACAATTTTTATTGTTATCAACAATTGATTATTAATGTGAAAATAAAAGTAAAAACATTACTCAATAACTCTTTGGTACGAAAATGGAGAAGGGAAACCAATAAACATATGTTCTATATTATATATTACATTTTGACATAGTTCTCCAAGGATCTCAGCATTTATTATTAATCATAAATGATAAGTGCACGTTTTACTTACAATTTCGTTTTCATTGGCCGGTCTACCCTGACATTGCATAACGTACCATGCAGCGAAAAGAAACAGCATCATGTTTTTCAAATACATTTCAAGTGTTCAAACGATAAACTTGGATATGGAATGTTAAATTATTAGTTTTAGTAGTAAAAAGCCGTTGTGAAAATATGAGCTATGACGATTTTACAATGTAATGGAAATATTGTATTATTGCTTGATGGCTGTGATTCAAATAGAGGTTTTTCGAAGAACCGCAGTACTTACTATAAGAAAATACATTTGAAGAAGAAAAACAGTACCAAGTTTGTAAATATCGAACCATGCAATTTGGTTTTGGCAACAGATACATAAGAACGTTTTTATTTGCGTTGTATGGTATTCTTAATACACGCACTTCTTTACTGTTATTTTTTTATGTGCTTACCACATTTTAAAACTGTTCACTCATATATGCATATATTGTCAAATTTTATCGATAGTGTCCCATCTGAAGAACATATCTAAAGTGATCTAGAATGGGGCAATTACAATAACAAATATTTTTTTAAAAATCTGTTGTTAACCTTTTGTTTAAGAAAAGCTATGAAAAATAAACCTAATACCTAAAGAGATGGGTCACATATTTTTTTCCATTGGACCGATTTGAGTACCATCTCTATATATCCGAAATGGCTTGTGATTAGTACTTTGGTAGATCAAAAGTAAAAAAATCAACTTCTTCACCCCCAAAAACCAACAAAAATCGAAAAAAAATTTGCCGGCTTTTAGACTTTGAACTTTAACTCACTAGAACTTAGCGAAAACGGTCGAATCGACGCACAAGTTTTGTTAGAACATTACATATTATGTAAATCCCTTATATGTTTTAAATTGTTGATTTCTAACTATATAACTTAGCGGTTGAATATTTTTTGCGCAAAAATAAGAAAAATATGTTTTTTTTAAAGCTGGTAACTCATATGTATATTTACACACACACACACACATATATATATATATATATATAAGTAAACGAAAACTTTGATACTATTTTCTTAAATGCGATATCAGATAAAAAGAGCTCATCTATTTACTAAACGACGCCAATATAACAAATATTCTCCTAAAACTAATATTATATGCAAATGTTATATTTTATTGTACTAATCCACTAATGACAAATGAACGGCTACTAAAATATGCCTAGTGAGGAGTATAAAGAGTATACATACTGTATACATTACAGTATGTCGCAAATAGCAATGTTATTTAGAAAACTACAAATAATATCATGTTTCTAAAAAACACAGGAGCCGAATAAATCATTTTGCTAGCAATAAACAATTTTGGTTAGCGTTGCAAAAAAATTTTGTTCAATATTTCAAATATTCCTATGCTATTTTATTTTCCAAAAAACTTTGATGTTCAGAGATTTTATATATTTTACATATGCTCCTTAAAATCTTAAAAAAATGTATCATTTTACAATAAATCATTACAACATTTTTATGGACATATATTCATCATGATTGGACCGCGGATTCATATACAATTGCATGTATTTTACTGGTCCCCCTATCAAAGAATGTTCCTTACCAAAATCCGTTTCAGAACTTTTTATACCATATAGACTGTACTAGTTTGTGCATATTTTATGCAAATTGCATAAAATATGTTTTTACATATGCAACTGCATTTTGCTATTCTTTTGTAAGATCACTTATTTTCATATCCAACACGCGTAGTTCTATCTTTTTTTAAAAATATGCAAACGGCATATGCAATTTGCATATTTGCATATGCAAGTTTGGTATGCAGGGCTCATTCGATTTCCCAGTCAAAAATTCAGAAATGCCAGTCACCAAAAAACACATGTAAAATAATAGGGGAAAATTTAAGTTCCTAAAAAACCTAAAAATTTTGATAAAATTATCATGTTATCAGTACAGACCTATTGTACAATGATATTATTCAAAGAGATTGAATGTTTAATGGAAATATAAGTTAGGTAAGGTTTTTACATAAATGATGTTAGACCGTTATTACCCCATCAGTTTTTACTGGTATTACTCATATCAGACTTTTTTTTAATTGCATGTATTTACTTAAAAGCTGTAATGTTAAGGTATTTTATGAGCAAATAAATGGAATCCTTGCCAGTTAGTGATATATTAGAAACATTTAATTTAGTAAAAATTAGAAATTCTTAATATGAGGTAAGTTTTATTTTGGAAAAATATTACAACAAAAGTGATATGAAAATTGATAATTATTTTTTGGTGAGAAAAAAGTTGTTTATCATTTTGAAACATCTGGTATTACGTTCTGGTAACAACAGTTATCTAATTATGTGCTTATCTAAATTTTAGTTATCATATTTTAAGAGATATTCCATTGACCAGAATTACCTATTCTCTCCTACTCTTATTGTGGATGCTCAATAAATTTCCAGTTAAAATAAATAAATAACCAGTTGTTTCAACAAATATTTAGTTGGGCCAACTAGAAATTAATCGTGTCTCTCCATAACCAAAAAAAACATTTAAAAATATTTACATATACTTAATTGGGAATCTTATGCGCCACAAAAATATTTAAATGAATATAATATACACTGTTTAACAAATGTTATTTAAACTATTTAAAAACGGTGTTATTACAGTATAACCTATACGGCAATGTTGTTTTGAAAATAACAGAACTTTTATGTTCCTAAAAAACACATGGGCCGGATAAAACATTTGGTTAGCAGTAAGCGTTGAAATTATTGTCGAATACTTAAAATATTCTTGATATTTTTCGAACACAATAAATCGAACTGTTAAATATAATATTATACCTAGCTTAATTCAGAAAATCATTGATGAATAAGTAGATGAATCTTATTAAAAGCAACCTATTTAAATAACAAAATATATTCGGCACAAGATGGACTTTATGTTACCTATAAATTTAGGTGATTAAACAATTATACCAAAAATAAAAAGATGATCTAATTGAAAAATTGTGTAATAAAATATTTTAATATCATTCTTAAATGAATCCTTTAATTATTTGTCTTTTTTTAGATGTTTTTATGCATAAACATTTTGCTGTAAATATTTGTAAAAACATATGTTAACTTATTTCAAATTTAACATCGTGATTTTTTTTAGTGGTCTTTCTGCCTTTTGGGCGTAAATCAAAATAAAATTTGTACTTCAAAATACTAGATCTATGCATGATGTACCTCGAAATACTTGAATTTTTGCATTTAGTGCCTAAATTAGGGTATTTAGTACCTCCCCTGTTTTTATTGAATGCTAAAAATTAACATTATATTTTAAGGGGATTGCATGCGGTACTGATTTTTGACGTTTCAGACCAAAAAGCCAGACAAAATTTCTACTACATATTAAGATGGTCTGCTTTCAATTCTGCACAGATATACGATTTCTTTGGTAATTTTACTAGGTTATTTAGGTAACAGGTTTTAAAATTTTGCTTTTTGCTTAGGTAAAAAAAATTTGGTCTAGAAAAAAGTTAAGCACTTATGGTTATATGTAATAAAATAATAATAAAAACCATTAACCATAAAAATGATATACTCTCTGCGAAAAGGTCGTATTTCGGCAACAACGTTGTCATCTTCAGCGCTCACGACAAACTGAGACCGATGACGGGCGAACCTCTCCCTCTATACCTATTAGTGATAGAGAATCCGAAAATCCGGATTTTTCAAAAAAAACGCTTTTTAAGTCATTTGAAAATCATATCATTTTTAAATACTATTACAATATAAAGATGTGTACTTAAGTAAAATTTGTTGATAAAAATTTAAAAAAAAAACTCTTAACTTTGTCTATAAAATGCTTTCGGATTTCGGATTCCTGATTTTCGGATTTCAACAAATCCGAAATTCAAAAGCAGTTGGTGTTTTGGTGTTTTGTTTTATTTTCACATATTTATCAAAAGAATGTTACTTAAATATAGCTTAGTACAACATAAGAAAGCATTGGCTTTCTAACAAGTTAGGCAAGTTAGGCAAGTTAGGCAATTAACAAGTTGTTAAACTAAGTTCTACCAGCATTGTTGGCAATATCCGGATTGTTTCATCTAGATAAATTTAACAAATAATTTTGTCTTATCCGGAATGAAAATACTTTAATTGTTTATCTAACTTATAATATCTCATGATAGCAGCGTTGGGTCTTAACGACACGGAGATGGCATGTAAATTGTTTGTGTGATTTTCTAGGTTTTGAAAGGAATGTTGTGAAATATAATTATATTTTATTGAGTTGTATTAAAATGAGTTTTCAATAAGTAATTCCAAGGTAAGTTTAATTATATATTACCTAGTTATCTCAAAACTCATTGTTATAATCAATTATTTAAATTAAGTAAAACTTAAAAATCGGTTAATGGCTAATTTACATAAAGTAAATTACAAAGGTAATTACAAATACATAAGGTAATAAAATAAATACTAACGAAATTTAAGAGCAAAATAATTTATTAATCAATCAAGACTACATTTTTGTATGTGACATACTACATAGTACATACATGGGTTGATTTAATAATAGTTAATAATGTAATCAAAATTGTAAATTCTTAACAAAGCATGTAATGATGTCATCTTTTTCCCAAACAGGAAACTCGCGTCCTGAAAGAACAAAGTATTATACATTTTTAATCAAACGAATCAGGTCAACAACAAATATATTGATAAAAATTATGTTTTCCACTTGCAAAAAAATTATTATTTCAAATTTTCGTAATTGAAGAATAATTATGTAAAATTACATAATACATTTTATTTTTATAAAAATTTATATAAATTATAGCTGTGCAATCAATAGATAGACTTTATTATTAAAATGTCTTTTCAATAGTTTATGAACATTTTTCTCAACATATTTACTAAATATTTTACTAATGTGTATTACTTATCAAATCCGCTTTCAATTGGGCAACTATATCAGTGGAGATCTCCAAACCCTTTTCGATTCTTACACATCTAGTGAGAAGTTTTAATAGTGTAAAGTTTATACCATTTTCTGCATAATCATTATTTTTGAATGTTTCTGTTACAAATTCCTATTGTTATCAGAATAAAAATAACAGATTAATTTTCTAAAACAATAATTCACATTTTGCAAGTAACAGCAAAAACTTCAGAATATTCATAATTTAAAATTGTATGTACTTGTTATACTTACCAGAATAAATTAAACCTATTTTACACAGAATAGTTGAAAGTTTCAATACTTCAAATATCCCCGCAAAAAACTACCTAACCAACCATAATATAGTGATTTTAGTTTTTTATTTACCGTCATACTATCGTCACCTGCAATAAATTGGATGATTTTTACAACTTCGTTTTTCGGGAAATTAAAACCTTAAAGAACAAAATTTTAAATATCTTTTTAAAAAGACAGCTTCTATTGAACAGTAAATACACGTAAGCTACATAATACGCACTATACGGCGTTGTACAATTATTAGACATTTGTTTTATAAAGTACCTATTTTTAGGAATGAGGTATGATAGACCCCCACGTGAATATGAATGTTAAATAAAGGCACGCGCCTGCTTAAGGGTTAATAAAATCAATTTCAAATAAACGCTTTGATGCTAATTTGTAAACACTGCACATCACTTTAATTCTTTTTTTACTACGCCGGTTTATACTGTGCTTGGTTTGGACTGTACTGGCTTGAAAATGCTAACTACTGATTCACATCGAAGCGTTTATTCGAAAGTGATTTTATCACATACAGTTGTGATAATTCCTGTAAACCCATGACCACATTATGCCCCGACCCCATAGTACTGGCTTTTTTAAAATCTGATGATGCATTTCATATTTGCTAAATTTTTTGTGTGCACCATCAAACAAATGGTGCCATATATATTTATTATTTAATTAGTTCACAATTTACAGTTTTACAAATGACAGACTTGATTATTAAAATGTCTTTTCAGTAGATTTGTACATTTTACTCAACACATACTATACTAATATATTATGTATTCATTTATGGAAACATAAAATGCTTTTGTGGTATGTAGTCTACTACGTGTGTAGTAAACTAAAAACAAATACTTCAAATACATAAAAAAACAAGAGGTCAGAGGATTATTAGTTTTTACAGAAATGTTTAGCATATTTCTCACTCAAAATTAAAGTATGTTTTTTTGTATTATTACAGAAATCTTATGTTTGTGGAAAACACATTTGATATGTGTTTTTCAATCGTACAAACGTGAAGAGGAAAAATAACATCAATATTTTGTAAGCACACCGCACGTTTTATTTAAACAACAGCTGTAATAATTCCTGTAAACCTGTGACTTCCTCGTCCCCACTATGACCCTATCCCACTGTACTGGCTTTATTTAATTCTGATTATGCATCTCATATACTGCTAATTTTTTTGTGTGCACCATTAAAAAAATGTTGTTATCTTTTTTCAATTATTTAATTAGTTTACAATTTAAGACTACAATTTACCGTTTTACAAATTATAGACTTGATTATTACAATTTTTTTTTTAATAAATTTGTAAACTTTACTCAACACATTTGTTAAACATTATCCTATTATTTATTACCTTCAAATTTTTTTCCTAATTCATCAAGGCTGAGGAGCTTTCCATTTGCGCGGGTTTCCTGTTTTACTAATTCAAATAGTCTTATTAACTTTTCGTAGCTCAGGTCATTCGGCTTGTAATGTTCACTGACTATTCTTGTTATTTCTCGCTATTTTTATAAGATTAAAAATAACTCATTTAATTGTATACTACTATTTGCAAGTCAAACTAATTCTTATTTAACGAAATAAAATTGCCTAACTACCAGACATATTATATGGCCTACGAATTTTTTAGCATTATAACATTAATTTCATAGTAGTTAAAGTTTTTTTCTCTTATTGTTATCAACAATTGGGTATTAATGTGAAAATATAACCTAAAAAACTCTGAGGTGCGAACATGGAGAAGGGAAAACAATAATTACATTTTCTAAACAATATATTACATTTTGTACATAGTTTACCAAGGATCTCAGCATTTTCTATTAATCATAAATGATAAATGCTCGTTTTACTTACAATTTCTTTTGGATTGGCCGGTCTACCACCTTGACATTGCATAACGTACCATGCGACGAAAAAAAACATCATCTTGTTTTTCAAATACATTTTAAGTTTTCAAACGATAAACTTGGATACGGAATGTTCGAAAAATTAAGAATTAAAACAGTACCAAGTTTGTAACTATCGAACCGTGCAATTTGGTTTAGGCCACAGATACATAAGAACATTTTTATTTGCGTTGTATGGCATTCTTAATACACGCACTCCCTTACTATTATTTTTTTATGTACTTACCACATTTTAAAATTGTTTACTCATGTGTAAATTATATACATATATTGTCAACGTTTATCGATATTGTCCCATCCAAAGAACATATCTACAATGATCTAGAATGGGACAATAACACAAACAAACAATTTTCTTAAAAATCTGTTGTTAACCTTATGTTTAAGAAAAACTGTGAAAAATAAACCTAATACCTAAACAGAGGGGTTACATATTTTTTCCTTTGGACCGATTTACTTGAGTATTATCTCTATATATCCGAAATGGTTAGCGATTGGTACTTTGGTGGATCAAAAGTAGAAAAATCAACAAAACTCGAAAATTTTCGGGTTTTAGAGTTTGATCTTTAACTTGCTAGAACTTGGCGAAAAACGGTCGCTTATTTTTTTAAGAACATGAATTAAGCATGCTCTCTATTCCCAAATAGCTTAAAATCAAATGTCGATAACCCTGCATTCCCCCCCCCCCCGCAAGGGTTGAAATTTTTTTTTGTTTTAGACTTGAGAGCTGAAAATTAGACTGAAGATAGGTAGGATACTATACATCTTTAACTTGTAAAAAAATAAATAAAACAAAAGGAAAACTAAAAAATCATAAATTTTTTTATGACATACATGTAAGAGATACAAATGTTAAATGGATTATCCTGTACCTACCTTCCTATATGAAATATGAAAATTATACATATACATATTACACTTATGTTATTGCAATTAAAATATTAAACCACAGAACACTATATTATTATGCAATGGAAATCAGGCTGTAAAGTCAAAACACGAGTAAAAATTATATTTCTTATAATATGGCATGTTCGATTGACATCTCTTAGCGGTACTAAATTGACCAAAAATTCTACCTGTTGAGTATTGATCACTAAAGACACCTTCTCAATAGAATGTGTCTTTAAGTTATCGCTTCAATGCAAATCAGTGGATAAACTAGTACAGTCGCGAAACCAAGCACAGTATAAACCAGCATAGAAGGAATGCATTAAAGGTCCGATGTCCACACAAGTGACAAAATCACTTTTAAAATAAACTTTTCAATGCTAATCTATGTACGGTAAAAATCACACAAATATCTATAAAATCACTGTAATGGCCACAAGTCGCTAAAAAACGTATTTTCTAAGTATAACGGTAGATACGATTACAGTAGAGACGCAGAGCTGATAAGGTGTTGTTTTTTATGATGTATTTTAATTTTTTTTGTGTCTTAAGTGTTATATTTTTTACGTCAATTTTTTAAAATACATGTTTTCGAAACAAACTTCTTTTTGTATTTAATATATTTTTATTTTCAAGATACATCTACTTTGTATTTGGTCGAAAATATCCTATAATTTGCCCATCCCTGATATTAAATTGAAGTACCGAGTGTTCAATTTTAGCTTCGATGCAAAGCGAGAAGGTATTGGTTTTACTCTGATGTATGTTTTTTTTTTATCTGTATACACTGTAACTTCTTTAATACTGGACCAATTCCTTCGAATAGCAACTCTATAAATCGCAATTTTCATCTAGTTGATACTTTGGGGGGTAAAAGTTGAAAAAGTTTAACTCTTCACAGGCGTAAGTTGAAAAAACAAAAAAAAAAACCGTACGAGTTTTTAAGTTAGAACTTTTACTGGCTATAGCTTCGAGAAAAACAGTCGGATCGAGTTGAAATTTATAAGAAATATTTATTTAGTATGCCCGCGCACGTCAGTTATATCAAATTTGAATTTAACCCAATGCCCACCCCCCTAGGGGGGGTACAGGTTTTTTTGTTTTTCGGGGTTTTTAGCCGTAATTTTAAGACCTTTGGGTTGAAAATTTGCCAGTAGTTGGAACTCATATGTATCCATAACATATTAAACGGAAAAATAATTCGGCACTACAGTTTTTTTTTAATAGCCGGAAAACTGTGTTTTCGCAGATTGCGTATATTTTAACAAAAAACACTTAAAATCTTAAAAAAATTGTTATCAAATCATTAAAACAATTTTATGTAGATCTATGCAGAATGATACTATTGAGTTTTGTGCTCAAGTAACACTTTTGACTTTAAGTTGACACAAAGTTCAATTTTTTTTTTTTTTTACTTAAGTTCTTTCTGGCTGATTAAAATTGAGAACTGATAACAAATTCGTAATCACCGACCCCAAAAACATATAATTTGACCCCTTTTAATGCCTTTTTCACAAAAATCCAGAAAAATGTTGCAAAGCGAGAAGGTATTGGTTTTACTCTGATGTATGTTTTTTTTTTATCTGTATACACTGTAACTTCTTTAATACTGGACCAATTCCTTCGAATAGCAACTCTATAAATCGCAATTTTCATCTAGTTGGTACTTTGGGGGGGTAAAAGTTGAAAAAGTTTAACTCTTCACAGGCGTAAGTTGAAAAAACAAAAAAAAAACCGTACGAGTTTTTAAGTTAGAACTTTTACTGGCTATAGCTTCGAGAAAAACAGTCGGATCGAGTTGAAATTTATAAGAAATATTTATTTAGTATGCCCGCGCACGTCAGTTATATCAAATTTGAATTTAACCCAATGCCCACCCCCCTAGGGGGGGTACAGGTTTTTTTGTTTTTCGGGGTTTTTAGCCGTAATTTTAAGACCTTTGGGTTGAAAATTTGCCAGTAGTTGGAACTCATATGTATCCATAACATATTAAACGGAAAAATAATTCGGCACTACAGTTTTTTTTTAATAGCCGGAAAACTGTGTTTTCGCAGATTGCGTATATTTTAACAAAAAACACTTAAAATCTTAAAAAAATTGTTATCAAATCATTAAAACAATTTTATGTAGATCTATGCAGAATGATACTATTGAGTTTTGTGCTCAAGTAACACTTTTGACTTTAAGTTGACACAAAGTTCAATTTTTTTTTTTTTTTACTTAAGTTCTTTCTGGCTGATTAAAATTGAGAACTGATAACAAATTCGTAATCACCGACCCCAAAAACATATAATTTGACCCCTTTTAATGCCTTTTTCACAAAAATCCAGAAAAATGTTTTAGCTTCGATGCAAAGCGAGAAGGTATTGGTTTTACTCTGATGTATGTTTTTTTTTTATCTGTATACACTGTAACTTCTTTAATACTGGACCAATTCCTTCGAATAGCAACTCTATAAATCGCAATTTTCATCTAGTTGGTACTTTGGGGGGGTAAAAGTTGAAAAAGTTTAACTCTTCACAGGCGTAAGTTGAAAAAACAAAAAAAAAACCGTACGAGTTTTTAAGTTAGAACTTTTACTGGCTATAGCTTCGAGAAAAACAGTCGGATCGAGTTGAAATTTATAAGAAATATTTATTTAGTATGCCCGCGCACGTCAGTTATATCAAATTTGAATTTAACCCAATGCCCACCCCCCTAGGGGGGGTACAGGTTTTTTTGTTTTTCGGGGTTTTTAGCCGTAATTTTAAGACCTTTGGGTTGAAAATTTGCCAGTAGTTGGAACTCATATGTATCCATAACATATTAAACGGAAAAATAATTCGGCACTACAGTTTTTTTTTAATAGCCGGAAAACTGTGTTTTCGCAGATTGCGTATATTTTAACAAAAAACACTTAAAATCTTAAAAAAATTGTTATCAAATCATTAAAACAATTTTATGTAGATCTATGCAGAATGATACTATTGAGTTTTGTGCTCAAGTAACACTTTTGACTTTAAGTTGACACAAAGTTCAATTTTTTTTTTTTTTTACTTAAGTTCTTTCTGGCTGATTAAAATTGAGAACTGATAACAAATTCGTAATCACCGACCCCAAAAACATATAATTTGACCCCTTTTAATGCCTTTTTCACAAAAATCCAGAAAAATGTTTTAGCTTCGATGCAAAGCGAGAAGGTATTGGTTTTACTCTGATGTATGTTTTTTTTTTATCTGTATACACTGTAACTTCTTTAATACTGGACCAATTCCTTCGAATAGCAACTCTATAAATCGCAATTTTCATCTAGTTGGTACTTTGGGGGGGTAAAAGTTGAAAAAGTTTAACTCTTCACAGGCGTAAGTTGAAAAAACAAAAAAAAAACCGTACGAGTTTTTAAGTTAGAACTTTTACTGGCTATAGCTTCGAGAAAAACAGTCGGATCGAGTTGAAATTTATAAGAAATATTTATTTAGTATGCCCGCGCACGTCAGTTATATCAAATTTGAATTTAACCCAATGCCCACCCCCCTAGGGGGGGTACAGGTTTTTTTGTTTTTCGGGGTTTTTAGCCGTAATTTTAAGACCTTTGGGTTGAAAATTTGCCAGTAGTTGGAACTCATATGTATCCATAACATATTAAACGGAAAAATAATTCGGCACTACAGTTTTTTTTTAATAGCCGGAAAACTGTGTTTTCGCAGATTGCGTATATTTTAACAAAAAACACTTAAAATCTTAAAAAAATTGTTATCAAATCATTAAAACAATTTTATGTAGATCTATGCAGAATGATACTATTGAGTTTTGTGCTCAAGTAACACTTTTGACTTTAAGTTGACACAAAGTTCAATTTTTTTTTTTTTTTACTTAAGTTCTTTCTGGCTGATTAAAATTGAGAACTGATAACAAATTCGTAATCACCGACCCCAAAAACATATAATTTGACCCCTTTTAATGCCTTTTTCACAAAAATCCAGAAAAATGTTTTAGCTTCGATGCAAAGCGAGAAGGTATTGGTTTTACTCTGATGTATGTTTTTTTTTTATCTGTATACACTGTAACTTCTTTAATACTGGACCAATTCCTTCGAATAGCAACTCTATAAATCGCAATTTTCATCTAGTTGGTACTTTGGGGGGTAAAAGTTGAAAAAGTTTAACTCTTCACAGGCGTAAGTTGAAAAAACAAAAAAAAAACCGTACGAGTTTTTAAGTTAGAACTTTTACTGGCTATAGCTTCGAGAAAAACAGTCGGATCGAGTTGAAATTTATAAGAAATATTTATTTAGTATGCCCGCGCACGTCAGTTATATCAAATTTGAATTTAACCCAATGCCCACCCCCCTAGGGGGGGTACAGGTTTTTTTGTTTTTCGGGGTTTTTAGCCGTAATTTTAAGACCTTTGGGTTGAAAATTTGCCAGTAGTTGGAACTCATATGTATCCATAACATATTAAACGGAAAAATAATTCGGCACTACAGTTTTTTTTTAATAGCCGGAAAACTGTGTTTTCGCAGATTGCGTATATTTTAACAAAAAACACTTAAAATCTTAAAAAAATTGTTATCAAATCATTAAAACAATTTTATGTAGATCTATGCAGAATGATACTATTGAGTTTTGTGCTCAAGTAACACTTTTGACTTTAAGTTGACACAAAGTTCAATTTTTTTTTTTTTTTACTTAAGTTCTTTCTGGCTGATTAAAATTGAGAACTGATAACAAATTCGTAATCACCGACCCCAAAAACATATAATTTGACCCCTTTTAATGCCTTTTTCACAAAAATCCAGAAAAATGTTTTAGCTTCGATGCAAAGCGAGAAGGTATTGGTTTTACTCTGATGTATGTTTTTTTTTTATCTGTATACACTGTAACTTCTTTAATACTGGACCAATTCCTTCGAATAGCAACTCTATAAATCGCAATTTTCATCTAGTTGGTACTTTGGGGGGGTAAAAGTTGAAAAAGTTTAACTCTTCACAGGCGTAAGTTGAAAAAACAAAAAAAAAAACGTACGAGTTTTTAAGTTAGAACTTTTACTGGCTATAGCTTCGAGAAAAACAGTCGGATCGAGTTGAAATTTATAAGAAATATTTATTTAGTATGCCCGCGCACGTCAGTTATATCAAATTTGAATTTAACCCAATGCCCACCCCCCTAGGGGGGGTACAGGTTTTTTTGTTTTTCGGGGTTTTTAGCCGTAATTTTAAGACCTTTGGGTTGAAAATTTGCCAGTAGTTGGAACTCATATGTATCCATAACATATTAAACGGAAAAATAATTCGGCACTACAGTTTTTTTTTAATAGCCGGAAAACTGTGTTTTCGCAGATTGCGTATATTTTAACAAAAAACACTTAAAATCTTAAAAAAATTGTTATCAAATCATTAAAACAATTTTATGTAGATCTATGCAGAATGATACTATTGAGTTTTGTGCTCAAGTAACACTTTTGACTTTAAGTTGACACAAAGTTCAATTTTTTTTTTTTTTTACTTAAGTTCTTTCTGGCTGATTAAAATTGAGAACTGATAACAAATTCGTAATCACCGACCCCAAAAACATATAATTTGACCCCTTTTAATGCCTTTTTCACAAAAATCCAGAAAAATGTTTTAGCTTCGATGCAAAGCGAGAAGGTATTGGTTTTACTCTGATGTATGTTTTTTTTTTATCTGTATACACTGTAACTTCTTTAATACTGGACCAATTCCTTCGAATAGCAACTCTATAAATCGCAATTTTCATCTAGTTGGTACTTTGGGGGGGTAAAAGTTGAAAAAGTTTAACTCTTCACAGGCGTAAGTTGAAAAAACAAAAAAAAAAACCGTACGAGTTTTTAAGTTAGAACTTTTACTGGCTATAGCTTCGAGAAAAACAGTCGGATCGAGTTGAAATTTATAAGAAATATTTATTTAGTATGCCCGCGCACGTCAGTTATATCAAATTTGAATTTAACCCAATGCCCACCCCCCTAGGGGGGGTACAGGTTTTTTTGTTTTTCGGGGTTTTTAGCCGTAATTTTAAGACCTTTGGGTTGAAAATTTGCCAGTAGTTGGAACTCATATGTATCCATAACATATTAAACGGAAAAATAATTCGGCACTACAGTTTTTTTTTAATAGCCGGAAAACTGTGTTTTCGCAGATTGCGTATATTTTAACAAAAAACACTTAAAATCTTAAAAAAATTGTTATCAAATCATTAAAACAATTTTATGTAGATCTATGCAGAATGATACTATTGAGTTTTGTGCTCAAGTAACACTTTTGACTTTAAGTTGACACAAAGTTCAATTTTTTTTTTTTTTTACTTAAGTTCTTTCTGGCTGATTAAAATTGAGAACTGATAACAAATTCGTAATCACCGACCCCAAAAACATATAATTTGACCCCTTTTAATGCCTTTTTCACAAAAATCCAGAAAAATGTTTTAGCTTCGATGCAAAGCGAGAAGGTATTGGTTTTACTCTGATGTATGTTTTTTTTTTATCTGTATACACTGTAACTTCTTTAATACTGGACCAATTCCTTCGAATAGCAACTCTATAAATCGCAATTTTCATCTAGTTGGTACTTTGGGGGGTAAAAGTTGAAAAAGTTTAACTCTTCACAGGCGTAAGTTGAAAAAACAAAAAAAAAACCGTACGAGTTTTTAAGTTAGAACTTTTACTGGCTATAGCTTCGAGAAAAACAGTCGGATCGAGTTGAAATTTATAAGAAATATTTATTTAGTATGCCCGCGCACGTCAGTTATATCAAATTTGAATTTAACCCAATGCCCACCCCCCTAGGGGGGGTACAGGTTTTTTTGTTTTTCGGGGTTTTTAGCCGTAATTTTAAGACCTTTGGGTTGAAAATTTGCCAGTAGTTGGAACTCATATGTATCCATAACATATTAAACGGAAAAATAATTCGGCACTACAGTTTTTTTTTTAATAGCCGGAAAACTGTGTTTTCGCAGATTGCGTATATTTTAACAAAAAACACTTAAAATCTTAAAAAAATTGTTATCAAATCATTAAAACAATTTTATGTAGATCTATGCAGAATGATACTATTGAGTTTTGTGCTCAAGTAACACTTTTGACTTTAAGTTGACACAAAGTTCAATTTTTTTTTTTTTTTACTTAAGTTCTTTCTGGCTGATTAAAATTGAGAACTGATAACAAATTCGTAATCACCGACCCCAAAAACATATAATTTGACCCCTTTTAATGCCTTTTTCACAAAAATCCAGAAAAATGTTTTAGCTTCGATGCAAAGCGAGAAGGTATTGGTTTTACTCTGATGTATGTTTTTTTTTTATCTGTATACACTGTAACTTCTTTAATACTGGACCAATTCCTTCGAATAGCAACTCTATAAATCGCAATTTTCATCTAGTTGGTACTTTGGGGGGGTAAAAGTTGAAAAAGTTTAACTCTTCACAGGCGTAAGTTGAAAAAACAAAAAAAAAACCGTACGAGTTTTTAAGTTAGAACTTTTACTGGCTATAGCTTCGAGAAAAACAGTCGGATCGAGTTGAAATTTATAAGAAATATTTATTTAGTATGCCCGCGCACGTCAGTTATATCAAATTTGAATTTAACCCAATGCCCACCCCCCTAGGGGGGGTACAGGTTTTTTTGTTTTTCGGGGTTTTTAGCCGTAATTTTAAGACCTTTGGGTTGAAAATTTGCCAGTAGTTGGAACTCATATGTATCCATAACATATTAAACGGAAAAATAATTCGGCACTACAGTTTTTTTTTAATAGCCGGAAAACTGTGTTTTCGCAGATTGCGTATATTTTAACAAAAAACACTTAAAATCTTAAAAAAATTGTTATCAAATCATTAAAACAATTTTATGTAGATCTATGCAGAATGATACTATTGAGTTTTGTGCTCAAGTAACACTTTTGACTTTAAGTTGACACAAAGTTCAATTTTTTTTTTTTTTTACTTAAGTTCTTTCTGGCTGATTAAAATTGAGAACTGATAACAAATTCGTAATCACCGACCCCAAAAACATATAATTTGACCCCTTTTAATGCCTTTTTCACAAAAATCCAGAAAAATGTTTTAGCTTCGATGCAAAGCGAGAAGGTATTGGTTTTACTCTGATGTATGTTTTTTTTTTATCTGTATACACTGTAACTTCTTTAATACTGGACCAATTCCTTCGAATAGCAACTCTATAAATCGCAATTTTCATCTAGTTGGTACTTTGGGGGGGTAAAAGTTGAAAAAGTTTAACTCTTCACAGGCGTAAGTTGAAAAAACAAAAAAAAAACCGTACGAGTTTTTAAGTTAGAACTTTTACTGGCTATAGCTTCGAGAAAAACAGTCGGATCGAGTTGAAATTTATAAGAAATATTTATTTAGTATGCCCGCGCACGTCAGTTATATCAAATTTGAATTTAACCCAATGCCCACCCCCCTAGGGGGGGTACAGGTTTTTTTGTTTTTCGGGGTTTTTAGCCGTAATTTTAAGACCTTTGGGTTGAAAATTTGCCAGTAGTTGGAACTCATATGTATCCATAACATATTAAACGGAAAAATAATTCGGCACTACAGTTTTTTTTTAATAGCCGGAAAACTGTGTTTTCGCAGATTGCGTATATTTTAACAAAAAACACTTAAAATCTTAAAAAAATTGTTATCAAATCATTAAAACAATTTTATGTAGATCTATGCAGAATGATACTATTGAGTTTTGTGCTCAAGTAACACTTTTGACTTTAAGTTGACACAAAGTTCAATTTTTTTTTTTTTTTACTTAAGTTCTTTCTGGCTGATTAAAATTGAGAACTGATAACAAATTCGTAATCACCGACCCTAAAAACATATAATTTGACCCCTTTTAATGCCTTTTTCACAAAAATCCAGAAAAATGTTTTAGCTTCGATGCAAAGCGAGAAGGTATTGGTTTTACTCTGATGTATGTTTTTTTTTTATCTGTATACACTGTAACTTCTTTAATACTGGACCAATTCCTTCGAATAGCAACTCTATAAATCGCAATTTTCATCTAGTTGATACTTTGGGGGGGTAAAAGTTGAAAAAGTTTAACTCTTCACAGGCGTAAGTTGAAAAAACAAAAAAAAAAACGTACGAGTTTTTAAGTTAGAACTTTTACTGGCTATAGCTTCGAGAAAAACAGTCGGATCGAGTTGAAATTTATAAGAAATATTTATTTAGTATGCCCGCGCACGTCAGTTATATCAAATTTGAATTTAACCCAATGCCCACCCCCCTAGGGGGGGTACAGGTTTTTTTGTTTTTCGGGGTTTTTAGCCGTAATTTTAAGACCTTTGGATTGAAAATTTGCCAGTAGTTGGAACTCATATGTATCCATAACATATTAAACGGAAAAATAATTCGGCACTACAGTTTTTTTTTAATAGCCGGAAAACTGTGTTTTCGCAGATTGCGTATATTTTAACAAAAAACACTTAAAATCTTAAAAAAATTGTTATCAAATCATTAAAACAATTTTATGTAGATCTATGCAGAATGATACTATTGAGTTTTGTGCTCAAGTAACACTTTTGACTTTAAGTTGACACAAAGTTCAATTTTTTTTTTTTTTTACTTAAGTTCTTTCTGGCTGATTAAAATTGAGAACTGATAACAAATTCGTAATCACCGACCCCAAAAACATATAATTTGACCCCTTTTAATGCCTTTTTCACAAAAATCCAGAAAAATGTTTTAGCTTCGATGCAAAGCGAGAAGGTATTGGTTTTACTCTGATGTATGTTTTTTTTTTATCTGTATACACTGTAACTTCTTTAATACTGGACCAATTCCTTCGAATAGCAACTCTATAAATCGCAATTTTCATCTAGTTGGTACTTTGGGGGGGTAAAAGTTGAAAAAGTTTAACTCTTCACAGGCGTAAGTTGAAAAAACAAAAAAAAAACCGTACGAGTTTTTAAGTTAGAACTTTTACTGGCTATAGCTTCGAGAAAAACAGTCGGATCGAGTTGAAATTTATAAGAAATATTTATTTAGTATGCCCGCGCACGTCAGTTATATCAAATTTGAATTTAACCCAATGCCCACCCCCCTAGGGGGGGTACAGGTTTTTTTGTTTTTCGGGGTTTTTAGCCGTAATTTTAAGACCTTTGGGTTGAAAATTTGCCAGTAGTTGGAACTCATATGTATCCATAACATATTAAACGGAAAAATAATTCGGCACTACAGTTTTTTTTTAATAGCCGGAAAACTGTGTTTTCGCAGATTGCGTATATTTTAACAAAAAACACTTAAAATCTTAAAAAAATTGTTATCAAATCATTAAAACAATTTTATGTAGATCTATGCAGAATGATACTATTGAGTTTTGTGCTCAAGTAACACTTTTGACTTTAAGTTGACACAAAGTTCAATTTTTTTTTTTTTTTACTTAAGTTCTTTCTGGCTGATTAAAATTGAGAACTGATAACAAATTCGTAATCACCGACCCCAAAAACATATAATTTGACCCCTTTTAATGCCTTTTTCACAAAAATCCAGAAAAATGTTTTAGCTTCGATGCAAAGCGAGAAGGTATTGGTTTTACTCTGATGTATGTTTTTTTTTTATCTGTATACACTGTAACTTCTTTAATACTGGACCAATTCCTTCGAATAGCAACTCTATAAATCGCAATTTTCATCTAGTTGGTACTTTGGGGGGGTAAAAGTTGAAAAAGTTTAACTCTTCACAGGCGTAAGTTGAAAAAACAAAAAAAAAAACCGTACGAGTTTTTAAGTTAGAACTTTTACTGGCTATAGCTTCGAGAAAAACAGTCGGATCGAGTTGAAATTTATAAGAAATATTTATTTAGTATGCCCGCGCACGTCAGTTATATCAAATTTGAATTTAACCCAATGCCCACCCCCCTAGGGGGGGTACAGGTTTTTTTTGTTTTTCGGGGTTTTTAGCCGTAATTTTAAGACCTTTGGGTTGAAAATTTGCCAGTAGTTGGAACTCATATGTATCCATAACATATTAAACGGAAAAATAATTCGGCACTACAGTTTTTTTTTAATAGCCGGAAAACTGTGTTTTCGCAGATTGCGTATATTTTAACAAAAAACACTTAAAATCTTAAAAAAATTGTTATCAAATCATTAAAACAATTTTATGTAGATCTATGCAGAATGATACTATTGAGTTTTGTGCTCAAGTAACACTTTTGACTTTAAGTTGACACAAAGTTCAATTTTTTTTTTTTTTTACTTAAGTTCTTTCTGGCTGATTAAAATTGAGAACTGATAACAAATTCGTAATCACCGACCCCAAAAACATATAATTTGACCCCTTTTAATGCCTTTTTCACAAAAATCCAGAAAAATGTTTTAGCTTCGATGCAAAGCGAGAAGGTATTGGTTTTACTCTGATGTATGTTTTTTTTTTATCTGTATACACTGTAACTTCTTTAATACTGGACCAATTCCTTCGAATAGCAACTCTATAAATCGCAATTTTCATCTAGTTGGTACTTTGGGGGGGTAAAAGTTGAAAAAGTTTAACTCTTCACAGGCGTAAGTTGAAAAAAACAAAAAAAAAACCGTACGAGTTTTTAAGTTAGAACTTTTACTGGCTATAGCTTCGAGAAAAACAGTCGGATCGAGTTGAAATTTATAAGAAATATTTATTTAGTATGCCCGCGCACGTCAGTTATATCAAATTTGAATTTAACCCAATGCCCACCCCCCTAGGGGGGGTACAGGTTTTTTTGTTTTTCGGGGTTTTTAGCCGTAATTTTAAGACCTTTGGGTTGAAAATTTGCCAGTAGTTGGAACTCATATGTATCCATAACATATTAAACGGAAAAATAATTCGGCACTACAGTTTTTTTTTAATAGCCGGAAAACTGTGTTTTCGCAGATTGCGTATATTTTAACAAAAAACACTTAAAATCTTAAAAAAATTGTTATCAAATCATTAAAACAATTTTATGTAGATCTATGCAGAATGATACTATTGAGTTTTGTGCTCAAGTAACACTTTTGACTTTAAGTTGACACAAAGTTCAATTTTTTTTTTTTTTTACTTAAGTTCTTTCTGGCTGATTAAAATTGAGAACTGATAACAAATTCGTAATCACCGACCCCAAAAACATATAATTTGACCCCTTTTAATGCCTTTTTCACAAAAATCCAGAAAAATGTTTTAGCTTCGATGCAAAGCGAGAAGGTATTGGTTTTACTCTGATGTATGTTTTTTTTTTATCTGTATACACTGTAACTTCTTTAATACTGGACCAATTCCTTCGAATAGCAACTCTATAAATCGCAATTTTCATCTAGTTGGTACTTTGGGGGGGTAAAAGTTGAAAAAGTTTAACTCTTCACAGGCGTAAGTTGAAAAAACAAAAAAAAAAACCGTACGAGTTTTTAAGTTAGAACTTTTACTGGCTATAGCTTCGAGAAAAACAGTCGGATCGAGTTGAAATTTATAAGAAATATTTATTTAGTATGCCCGCGCACGTCAGTTATATCAAATTTGAATTTAACCCAATGCCCACCCCCCTAGGGGGGGTACAGGTTTTTTTGTTTTTCGGGGTTTTTAGCCGTAATTTTAAGACCTTTGGGTTGAAAATTTGCCAGTAGTTGGAACTCATATGTATCCATAACATATTAAACGGAAAAATAATTCGGCACTACAGTTTTTTTTTAATAGCCGGAAAACTGTGTTTTCGCAGATTGCGTATATTTTAACAAAAAACACTTAAAATCTTAAAAAAATTGTTATCAAATCATTAAAACAATTTTATGTAGATCTATGCAGAATGATACTATTGAGTTTTGTGCTCAAGTAACACTTTTGACTTTAAGTTGACACAAAGTTCAATTTTTTTTTTTTTTTACTTAAGTTCTTTCTGGCTGATTAAAATTGAGAACTGATAACAAATTCGTAATCACCGACCCCAAAAACATATAATTTGACCCCTTTTAATGCCTTTTTCACAAAAATCCAGAAAAATGTTTTAGCTTCGATGCAAAGCGAGAAGGTATTGGTTTTACTCTGATGTATGTTTTTTTTTTATCTGTATACACTGTAACTTCTTTAATACTGGACCAATTCCTTCGAATAGCAACTCTATAAATCGCAATTTTCATCTAGTTGGTACTTTGGGGGGGTAAAAGTTGAAAAAGTTTAACTCTTCACAGGCGTAAGTTGAAAAAACAAAAAAAAAAACCGTACGAGTTTTTAAGTTAGAACTTTTACTGGCTATAGCTTCGAGAAAAACAGTCGGATCGAGTTGAAATTTATAAGAAATATTTATTTAGTATGCCCGCGCACGTCAGTTATATCAAATTTAAATTTAACCCAATGCCCACCCCCCTAGGGGGGGTACAGGTTTTTTTGTTTTTCGGGGTTTTTAGCCGTAATTTTAAGACCTTTGGGTTGAAAATTTGCCAGTAGTTTGAACTCATATGTATCCATAACATATTAAACGGAAAAATAATTCGGCACTACAGTTTTTTTTTAATAGCCGGAAAACTGTGTTTTCGCAGATTGCGTATATTTTAACAAAAAACACTTAAAATCTTAAAAAAATTGTTATCAAATCATTAAAACAATTTTATGTAGATCTATGCAGAATGATACTATTGAGTTTTGTGCTCAAGTAACACTTTTGACTTTAAGTTGACACAAAGTTCAATTTTTTTTTTTTTTTACTTAAGTTCTTTCTGGCTGATTAAAATTGAGAACTGATAACAAATTCGTAATCACCGACCCCAAAAACATATAATTTGACCCCTTTTAATGCCTTTTTCACAAAAATCCAGAAAAATGTTTTAGCTTCGATGCAAAGCGAGAAGGTATTGGTTTTACTCTGATGTATGTTTTTTTTTTATCTGTATACACTGTAACTTCTTTAATACGGGACCAATTCCTTCGAATAGCAACTCTATAAATCGCAATTTTCATCTAGTTGATACTTTGGGGGGGTAAAAGTTGAAAAAGTTTAACTCTTCACAGGCGTAAGTTGAAAAAACAAAAAAAAAACCGTACGAGTTTTTAAGTTAGAACTTTTACTGGCTATAGCTTCGAGAAAAACAGTCGGATCGAGTTGAAATTTATAAGAAATATTTATTTAGTATGCCCGCGCACGTCAGTTATATCAAATTTGAATTTAACCCAATGCCCACCCCCCTAGGGGGGGTACAGGTTTTTTTGTTTTTCGGGGTTTTTAGCCGTAATTTTAAGACCTTTGGGTTGAAAATTTGCCAGTAGTTGGAACTCATATGTATCCATAACATATTAAACGGAAAAATAATTCGGCACTACAGTTTTTTTTTAATAGCCGGAAAACTGTGTTTTCGCAGATTGCGTATATTTTAACAAAAAACACTTAAAATCTTAAAAAAATTGTTATCAAATCATTAAAACAATTTTATGTAGATCTATGCAGAATGATACTATTGAGTTTTGTGCTCAAGTAACACTTTTGACTTTAAGTTGACACAAAGTTCAATTTTTTTTTTTTTTTACTTAAGTTCTTTCTGGCTGATTAAAATTGAGAACTGATAACAAATTCGTAATCACCGACCCCAAAAACATATAATTTGACCCCTTTTAATGCCTTTTTCACAAAAATCCAGAAAAATGTTTTAGCTTCGATGCAAAGCGAGAAGGTATTGGTTTTACTCTGATGTATGTTTTTTTTTTATCTGTATACACTGTAACTTCTTTAATACTGGACCAATTCCTTCGAATAGCAACTCTATAAATCGCAATTTTCATCTAATTGGTACTTTGGGGGGGTAAAAGTTGAAAAAGTTTAACTCTTCACAGGCGTAAGTTGAAAAAACAAAAAAAAAACCGTACGAGTTTTTAAGTTAGAACTTTTACTGGCTATAGCTTCGAGAAAAACAGTCGGATCGAGTTGAAATTTATAAGAAATATTTATTTAGTATGCCCGCGCACGTCAGTTATATCAAATTTGAATTTAACCCAATGCCCACCCCCCTAGGGGGGGTACAGGTTTTTTTGTTTTTCGGGGTTTTTAGCCGTAATTTTAAGACCTTTGGGTTGAAAATTTGCCAGTAGTTGGAACTCATATGTATCCATAACATATTAAACGGAAAAATAATTCGGCACTACAGTTTTTTTTTAATAGCCGGAAAACTGTGTTTTCGCAGATTGCGTATATTTTAACAAAAAACACTTAAAATCTTAAAAAAATTGTTATCAAATCATTAAAACAATTTTATGTAGATCTATGCAGAATGATACTATTGAGTTTTGTGCTCAAGTAACACTTTTGACTTTAAGTTGACACAAAGTTCAATTTTTTTTTTTTTTTACTTAAGTTCTTTCTGGCTGATTAAAATTGAGAACTGATAACAAATTCGTAATCACCGACCCCAAAAACATATAATAAACGCATATAAAGGCATATAAATAAACGCAAAATATAAGTACAAACGCACTCTACCAGATGTGAGAAACGAAAAAAAAAAGTATAATTTTTTGTTCTATTGGCATCATCGTGTGTACGAACGGCATATTGATGCGCGCTCTTATCTGCTCCGTAATGAATTATGAAATCAGTTATGATAGAAAATATTGTATGTCGTTTCAAATAGTATTTTTAAATCTCTACAAAAACGCTAGTTTTTATTCTGGTTGTAACTTGTATTGCGCTGTATAAAACTTTTATGACGTAGTTGATGTTTATTTTATCAATTTTCATTATTTAATAAAAAACAATTTGTCAACAGATTATAACTAACTGGGTGTGGATTTTATTAAGTCACAGTTGATATAAAATCGATTTGGACTTGAACTTTTTGCGGAATGACTGAATTTAATTTAAGAAACTAATTTAATTTTAATTGGCAGCCATTACGTGAGAAATGATAACATGAGTTGTTTATACTATAATGTATAGTTGTTGTAATTATCAATTTTCGAGACAAAATAATATTTGATCGTGACCATATAAACGCCCGATCGCGTTATCAACTGTCCACCGTCTTATGTACACGGTACAGGTGGGAACGAAAAACCCCTTATCGGCCCGAGCCGGTCATGGAGTGTGAGAGAGAGGTCGGGGGGTGATGACATTTGTAGGTAGTTGCCAGTCTAGTAGTTGTCAGTTTAGTAATATTTAACTAATAAGTAATAAATGTAGGTAAAATTTATTGTTTTCTCCATCACAGTAGCAGTATACGATTTATTTTAATTTAAATGTAAGAAAATCGATTTTTCTTTAGAAAATAACAAGAAATTATTATACAGGATGAGGCAGTAAAACGGCGATTTTCTAATGTATTTAAATGGTAAAATCCGTTTCACTATCCCACCCTTTACATTTTAAGGATCTATGAAAAGGTTTTTTTAGTTGCATTTTATTTTGTACATTGTCAATCTAGTAAAATAGAAGTATAATATAGCTTTGAAATAATATAATCTGTGAAGTATAAATAGTTTGTGTGTGATTGCTTTAATGGAAGTATATAATACATAAATATTAATTTTATTGAGAATAAGCGATTATAATTTAAACTATGGAGTACAAACGATTGAAACATGAATCGTCGACCATTCCAACAAAATATAACAAGACATTGTATATGTGTTATTTGGTCCACTAAGTTTTTGCAAAAAAAAAAAAAAAACAGTACAGTGGGGTCGGGGCATAGTGGGGACGGAGCATAGTTGGGTCGGGGCATATTGGGGACGGGGAGGTCACAGGTTTACAGGAATTTTTAAATCTGAAAGTGATAAAATCACTTTCGAAAAAACGCTTCGATGCAAATCGGTAGTTAGTATTTTCAAGCCAGTACAGTCCAAACCAAGCACAGTATAAACCAGCAAAGTTAGAAAGTTTTAAATGAAGGTTCTGTATTTACAAATGAGCATCAAAGCGTTTATTTGAAAGCGATTTTATTCAATTTTATCACTTTTATTTATAATAATTCTTGTAGACCTGTGACCTCTCCGTTTCCTCATTGCTTTGATTACATTATGCCAATACTCTACTGTACTAGTCCTCTCGGATAAAATCACTTTCAAATTAACGCTTTGATGCTCATTTGTAAATACAGAACCTTCATTTAAAACTTTCTAACTTTGCTGGTTTATACTGTGCTTGGTTTGGACTGTACTGGCTTGAAAATACTAACTACCGATTTGCATCGAAGCGTTTTTTCGAAAGTGATTTTATCACTTTCAGATTTAAAAATTCCTGTAAACCTGTGACCTCCCCGTCCCCAATATGCCCCGACCCAACTATGCTCCGTCCCCACTATGCCCCGACCCCACTGTACTGTTTTTTAAATATATATATATACATTTTTTTGGAACATCAAAAGAAACTTCTTTTTTTTTTCAAGGCCTATGAATTGGGGTTAGTTAAAAAGGCCAGCACAGTTGGGTCAGGGCATAGTGGGGACAGAGAGGTCACAGGTCTACAGATTTTATTATAATTGAAAGTGATAAAATCACTTTTAAATAAACGCTTCGATGCGAATCTGTGGATAGTATGTTCAAACCAGTTATAGGAGTTTATAAGGTATCGTGGGACCAGCAATAATTTATATTGCTATAAATATTTCATATTTGATTTTCTCATCGAAAATTTTATGAAGAAGGGGTATATGTGCAAACACCTTGTTTTATTCAATCATGGTTACTACCCCATCAGTTTTGACTGGTATTACCCCTATCAGACTTTTTTTTAAATGCATGTATTTACTTGAAAGCTGTTATATTTAGTTGTAATATGAAGAAATAAATGCAATCCTTACCAGTTTGTTATATATTGGAAACAGACAAAATAGTAAAACATTAGAAATTCTTAATTTGAGATGAGTTTTATTTTGGAAAAATATTATAAGAAAAGTGATATGAAAATTGGTAATTAATTTTTGGTGAGAAAAAAGTTGTTTGTTATTTTGAAACATCTAGTATTACGTTCTGGTTACAACAGTTATCTAATTATGTGCTTATCTAAATTTTAGTTATCATATTTTAAGAGATAATCCATTGGCCGGTATTACCACTGACTGGTATTCCTCCATTCTCCCTTACTCTTATTATAGGGGCTCAATAAATGTCTAGTTAAAAAAAAATATAAAATGTTGTTCCAACAAATATTTATTATACAATTCTAGTTGAAAATTTTAATTTTCCTTTTTAAATCATTGATAAGTAATTTATTTAAAACTCATGTGTCGAAAAATATTTAAATGAATATAAGATACATTATAAAACAGAACGTTCATGTTTCTACCGTTACAATATTTGCTAAATTGTAGTATAGCATATGATATGTGGAGCAAATTATTAAGTATCTACGAGCAAAAATCTGAAGCAGGTATACATTTATTACAAAATAAATTTTCAGTTATGTAAAAGAGCCTTCAGATGACATTTCGACGCATATCAGCAAACTACAGAGTCTTCAAAACCAACTTGCTCTTTCGGGAGAGAAAATCTCTGATAATATGTTGCTAACTAAAATTCTTATGACTTTACCGCCATCTTATAAACATATTTACAGTGCATGGGACAATATACCTCAAGCAAGTAAAAATTTTAATGAACTTACATCTCGGTTGCTAATAGAAGACTCAAGAATGTCTCAAGGAAGTTCAGAGGTTGAAGCAGAGGAATCCAATGCTTTGACTGTCAAAAGATTTCAAAAGAAAATTTTAAGAAGAGTGGTGGTAATGTTGGTAATGAACGTAATTTTAGTAATAATAATACTAAAAAGATAGACCCCTGTTTTTGATGCAAGAAACTAGGTCATCTCAAGAAAGACTGCAGGAACTATCAAAAGTACCAGAAGGATCAGGGTGAGGCAAAACCGGATTCGCCAAGTACAAGTTTAACAGGTCAAGCGTTCTATAGTGAACTTGTATTACTGATCGCAAAGAGAATCAATGGTATTTGGATTCAGGAGCTACTGAACACATGACAAGCAACAGAGAGTGGTTTGTGAACTATAAAAAATTCAGGTCATTAGTGAAAATAAGGATTAGCGATGGTACGAATTTACAGGCAGAAGGTTCGGGTAGTATAAACATAATATGTTATGTGGGAAATAACATGAATAAAAATTTTTTGTGTAATGTGTTATATGTACCAAATTTAAAGTATAACTTATTTAGTACGGAAAAGGCATTAGATAAAGGTTTGAAGATGGAATCAGACAGTAAGAAATGTGTTTTCTTGAAAAACTATGAAGTCGTTTGCACTAGTGAACGCAAAAACGGGTTATACAATATGAACATTGAGATTTTACAGCAAATAGCCGACGACGTGACATTGACCGACCAAGGTAACGGGCAAATGGAAGTAAAAGCAGCGGTCGCATGTTCCATTCACTTTTGACATGAGTGCCTTGGCCATCAATGTAAACAGTACGTAAAATCATGTTTGCTTAAACATAATATAAATGTAAGCGGTGATTGGAACAAGTTTTTTTGCGGTGACTGTGTGATTGGGAAGTAACCGAGAAAGCCATTTCAGAGTCATTCGACTACATCAAGTGAAACCGGAGAGTTAATTTATCCAGATTTATGTGGTCCAATGCAGCAAAAATCTTTGGATCATTCCCAATATTTTTTTAATGTTCAAGGATGATTATACGCATTATCGGACGGTCTTTTATTTGAGAAATAAAAATGAGGTCAAAAATAAAATAGAGTTATTTATTCGATCTGTTAAAAATGATTCTGGAAATGAAGTAAAAGCTATTAGAACTGACAATGGTTTAGAGTTTGTTTCTCGAGATGTAACAAGTATTTTGCAGAAATATGGCATTCGACATGAAAAAACAATAGCGTACACACCAGAGCAAAATTCTGGGGCGGATCGAGAAATGAGAACTATTGTGGAAGCAGCACGTACATTGATTTATTCAAAGAACATGGACTTATCATTTTGGGCAGAAGCAGTTAATACATCAGTACATTACATGTAAAGTTGTTATTTTATTCATTCTCACAGAAAAATAATGTTCATTGACAAAAAATACTGTGAAACATTGAAAACAACAGTTGCAAAATGTTATAAAAGCAAATAGTAGTATATCGACTTGCACCGAATAAAAAAATTCATTTTTTTTTTTATATTTCGGTATTCAAGGCCTTTGTACACATAAGAACTATTACAACAACAACAGCAAAAAACGCAAAAACAATTTAGTACTACCTAAAATTAATAGATTTTGAATTCAAACTTATGCATCGATAAAATATTTGTTTAAAATTTTACCTTATAATGTAAATTGTTCAAATTAAAAAAAAGTAGTAGTCCAGTAAAATGATACCCATGTACAAAATAAAAATTTAACTAGAAAGTTAGTGTGTGAATTAAAAATATAAGGGATTAAGAAAAGTCGTTTATTAATAAATACATTTGTGTGAAGTCAAAGTTTGTTGGTCGAAAGAGGTTATGTACAAATAATAAATACTATGCGATTTTGTATTAACAATAAAATATATTATGGTTACTGGTCACTCGATTATTCCGTGGTTAATGGTGTATAGTTTAGATACTAGATTGTCATCCGAGATAATCAGCTAATAACTAGCTCCGGTTAGATTAGGTTAAAGTGTAATGTTCGTTATATGTAACAACGTAATACCTTTCGTGTCTAATAATGGGTGGTTATTTATTATACTGATTATGATATGGAATGCGCTAACATAAAATTATTATTATATTTTATGTGATGACTGAAGTAATAAAACTACTTGTCTTTGTTGAATCGAATGAAATTATTAAACAAGATTCCACCCGGAACGACAAACAAGATTGTGAGATCATAAAAACGTTATAAAAATATAGACAAAAATTCAAATCTTTACAAAGTCATATACAGCGAACCAATGGAGGAAAATTTAAAATTCAAACGCTAACATTCTTTTAGATTTTTTGTCTATATATTTATGGATTTTAAATCATATGTTCCCATTTGAAAAAACGAGGTTCGTACTCTGAGCTGGACCTTCTCATCACGTGCCCAAACCATTTTATTCTCTGTGCTTTCACAAAGTTGGTTATCCTTGGTACTCCTGTCAATTCTCGGGTCTCTTTGTTCATTCTTCTGCGCCAGCATCCCAGTTCGTTATCGTATACTGGGCCGCAGATGATTCTCAGCATTTTGTTTTCGTACGACATAAGTTTTTGTTCCATTCTGCTTGTTAAAGGCCATACCACACATCCATATATTAGCGTTGGTCTAATTATCGCCGTGTAGAGATGTACTTTGGTTCTTCTAGAAACCAGTTTAGATTTTAGGTATTTGGTTAACGAAAATGATGCCTTTTCTGCCTTGATGATTCGGCTATTTAATTCGACGGACCAGTCATTATTACCACTGATAGAGGCCCCAGATATGTAAATTAATGCACTTTTTCAAATGTACGTCCTTGAATCACTACATTGCCGACCTGGTTGTTTTCTGGTAATAGCTCCATCACTTTAGTTTTATTATCATTTACATTCAGCCCTATGGTTTTTGCTTCGTTAATGAGGGCTACGGTGCTCTGCGCCACACTCTCCCCATCGTCACCAACTATATTCAAATCATCTGCTAAACCTAAAATACCAATCTTGTTTGTGCCGATGTCGATACCTTTGTATACTCCGTACGACTTTCTTCAGTGCAATATTGAACAGTAGTGGTGAAAGAGCGTCACCTTGCTTTAAGCCTGTTATCAGTTGTTACATTATTTACAATAATGTATTTGTAAAATTTTATAATAAATTACCTGTAGTCATTACTAAAACAATAAATGACAAAACCACTATTCTGATAAGACTTTCTTTGAACGCCATCCATAAAATCCGCTATTGCTCTGGGGAAAAAATTATACTTTGAAACGATATGGTTTCTACGGTTCGAGTGCGACTTAAAACGGTGTAACGTACTTTACAGTGAAATTCGCCACTGAAATATTATTTATTTAAAGAAACCGCGAAAACAATTTTATTATTTGTACCGACCAAACTTTTATGCGAAAACAAGTCGTGTCCATTGAGTACAGGGTGATTATACATGCAGATACATATTTTACTATATTTTTCAGTACTTAAAACATTTTTATCTTCATATCTTATACGTAATATAAGTGTGCACTCGGAAAAGTTAGTACGATTCTACATAATATTAAAAAAAAGCTAGTGTTCGTTGCTGCTTGTTTGAAATTTATGGTAATTTTTTTTTCTCAATTTAAAGACACCCGTTATAAAGTTTTGTCGATGGCAGTCTGCGAAGGCTGGAAGTCTATGCCGACGGCATAATTGGGGACTGTCAAAGCGGCTTTATGAGAGGGAAATCCGCCACATACCCCATTTTTATTATCAGACAATTGTTAGAAGAGTACTATGAGTATGGTAGAGAAGTGCATCTTTGCTTTGTGGACTTTAAACAGGCGTACGATAGTATTATGAGAAAAAAATTATGGTCAGCACTGGAAGAATTTGGTATACCGACCAAATTACTCCAGCTAATAAAAGAGAGCAATACCGATACATACTGTAAAGTAAAAGTTCCGAATAAACTGTCAGAAAGTTTCGAAGTTAGAGCTGACCTAGGATAGGGAGATGCGCTTTCCCCTGTACTTTTCAATCTAGCGTTAGAAATTAGATCTCTCCCCGTTAGACAAATGATGGAAATTCTGGAAAGAAGAAGGAGAAGAATATCAAATAAAATGTCTAGAAGTTAGACTTGGTTAATAACCAAGTGTCGGGCTTCAGTGTTTGAAGTTTAATCGCTAGAAGTACACGCGGCATGAAACATTAAAGGTATATAATATGCGCAAGTGCTTAAGGTGTGGTGGTATATCAAAGTATGAGTATTATAAGTCCAGGGTGTAAAACTGAAATAATTACAATAGCACAACATGTGTAATGTATTATGTTATTAAAATAAATTACCTAGATAATATAGTATAGTTGTTTCTTTTTAGGGAGGAATGAACACATACAATTTTTTTGTCAATAATGTATACAAATTTAAAGCACACAATGTAGCTCGAGGAGTAAATAATTAAAAATTTTAAGATATTTTTGATCGAAATATATGATTATTTTAATAATAATTAAACTATTTAAATTTATTCATATATTAATTTTTTTTTATAGATAACTAAATACTTGTTTACAAAATATTTTAAAATAAAAACAGAATTGCATACATTATAAGTATTTATTTATAAGAAATAAACCAAAAATATTTCAATAACGTCCATGTCTACAGGATTAAAAATAAGTAAAATAGTTATGTGTAATCATTTTAAAATAAAGTATAGGTAGTTTAAACTTTTATAAAAACTATTAGCTTTTTTTAGTGTGCGTTCATATAGCTAACCTACAATACTTAAATTTTACAGTAATGCTGCAAATTAAATTATTGAAATTTTCAAAGGAAAAAATTTTAACCACAAATAAAGTCACATATTATATAATTTTCGAAACATAAAATAGATAGGTACCCCATAGAAGAATTTTTTTTTAATTTATAAATGAATTATAAGTGTTAAAAGTTGTAGACAAATGACGAAAAATATTTTTTGGTAAATATAAGTATAGGGTGGAGAGAATAATTATTAAGATAAAAAGCGCAAATGAGTATAAATGATTTAAAAATTAAGTATACTATTTAGAACGGGATAGTTATTATAAGTAAACAAAAAAGGCTTTAACTATAAAATACTTTTTTTTTAATGAGTTAATCTCACAGGAGCTTTTTCGGAACAAATAGGTTTTAATTGTTTTGCATTTATTTTAGTCAGCGAGTAATGTCTGATTTTTGGCTGGTCAACTTTAATAGGAATTAAAAAATCAAAGCACAATCAAATTAATATATGTAGTAGGTATAATTATATGACGTATAAATACATTATGTTATGACATCAATTAAATATTTTAATCAAGAAAATTATTCATAATGTTAAGTGCATGGTCATTTGAACGAAAACATAATTGCATGAAATTTATTACATAACAAAAAATGTGAAAACTTGATTTTAAACAATTTATGCATAATATATATTTTAAAACAAAAATTATTCGCGTAACGCATAAAAGATAATTAGAATTTTGAACAAGCAACATAAAAATGTAAGATATAAATAAAAAAATCATAATCACAATAATATTATGTATTATTTCATAGTGAAAATATGTTTTTTTTTTTAAATTGAGTAAGATGAATTACAGATCAGCATACTGTAGTTAAAAAGTATGAAATTATAGCACAAAACTAATTATACAAGACTTCAAGTAATTATTCACATCTGACATATTTTATACTATGGAACAGATAATGCCATCTAAAAAAATAATATCGTATCAATTTGATTTCAATGTTTTTAGCTAGGTTTTTACTTAATTTTTTTTTGTAATGATATAAAAAATAGTTTTTATAATAAAATATGATTAAATTTTATAAAAGTACAATAATTTTAGTATACTCACTAGCTAGCACTGAAATTAAAACAAATGTTTTTTAAATAATTTTTTTATAGTAAATTATTAAATTTGATAAAAGTAAAACAATTTTAGTATACTCACATTGGTCACAAGCTGAAATCAAAACAAACGTTTTTAAACAATTTTCAACTATAAATAAATAAATATGATAAAAATAAAATCAATTTAGTGTACTCACCTTTGCAACCTGAAATTAAAAGAAATGTTTTTTTAATAATATTTTTGAATAATAAAGGATTAAATTTGATAAAAGTACAACGATTTTAGTATACTCACATTCTTTGCAAGCTGAAATTTAAACAAATGTTTTTTTTTTTTTTAAATATTTGTTTAATAATCAATTATTAAATTTCATATAAGTATAGAAGTTTAGTATACTTACGCACACAACCTGAAATTAAAACAAATGTTTGTTTTAAATATTTTTTGATAGTATATTATTAAATTTGATAAAAGTAATATAAGTTAAGTATACTCACACGGACAAGCTGAAATTAAAACAAATTCATTTTTTTAATAACTAATGAAATATTTACAACATATTATAAAAAAATCCAAATTTAAAATAATATTTAATGCCTAAATGTATATAGACTATTTAACTATGACCCACTCAATAACTAAGAAGAAATTAGATTTTTTTATTCTTTTTATACTTTTATGAGTTTATAAGTTGGGACAAATTCATTATATTTTTAAAAAATATAACCCTATCCCTTATATGTTAAAATCATAAAAACTTGGGGTTTTTAAAGGCAACTAATATATTTGATTAACTTATTAAATTAAGAATAATTTGCTGAACATTGTGATTGGTTGATAACCGTTTAGATAATTATCTTCAAAGTTATATAAGTTTAAAATTTAGGGCGGAAGGAAGGACAGAGATCAGATATATTTTTATCTGAGCGCATTCACTTAACCGCACTTCCCCTCCAGTTTAACATGTAAACTACAATAACTTTTATACTAATTATCCAAAACTGGTTAGCGACCAGTCTCAAAATGTTCAGCAAATTATTTAAAAAGTTTGTCAAAGTATTTGATGAATTAAATATACAATAGAATAACGTAAAATATTTTGAGAAAATTGCAAAATTAACCTAAATAATTTTTTACCTATCTGTGTAAACGTATACATACCTTCATCATCACGTGCTAGAAAATGATAAATTTATAACAATCAATAAAATTAATACCAGGCACAGTCGGGTTAATTATTATTTAATTATCTGCCATAAATTTATACATACCATCAGTTTTTATATCTAGAAAATAATATTCAATTAATTACATTTTGGACACAGTAACTTATTATGTGATTATTTATTTAACTTTTACTAGTCCAACACTGTATAGTAAAATATTTGTAAGAAATACTTTTTTATAAATCAATTTTTTAAGACATATAAATAATAGTATATTTTTATTAATTACTTGGCAATCTCAAAATAGTTTGGCCTGTAGCTTTTAACCCTTCGAATCCTTTTATATATTGCTTATTCACTGTTATTCCTCCCATTGAGTCGTACTTGATTTTTATATTCTCGTATCCATTGTCTGGTGTAACTGATTTGTTATTGATCACCAGTCTATCTTTACCATTCCATCTAATGTTTATATCTTGATTTCCGAGTATACCTTTTGGCTGTTCCTCATCGTTGATTATAAGTTTGCATGCTTTAAAGACCACTGGTCCCCCTTGGTTTACTTGCCCCTGTTCTATGTTTTCTTCTACATTTTCTAATTCTCTCCCTGGAAATTTATTTTCATTAGCCGTGAGTACATTGTATTTATATAGAGGGTGATCAATTAAACATAAGACACTCATTTTCTAGGAGAATATTTACAGTCCAAAATAAGTAAGGACTGTACATAGCCACATCGAATTAAAAATTATTGAATATATATAATGTATTGAAAGAAATGCAGAATTCGCCTAAATTGTTATTAACTTATTTACGTAAATGTATACTTACTGCCAGTTTCCGACTCTATAAAATAATATTCAGTTAATTCAATTATAGATACAGTAATGTATATTCATCTACGTAAACGTGTACATACCGAAAGTTTCCATTTCTAGATAATAATAAAGTAAAAACCTTTAATTAATTAAACTTTGGAGACAGTAAGGTTTAATTTTACAATACTATAATAAATGCAAAATTCAACTAAATTATTATTTACTTATCTAATTAAATGTAAAGTTACTATTGGTCAATATAAATAGTAATGTACAGAGCAACAGTGGTGCAATTAGCTGGGGTATAGGGGGGTACTTACAACAGGGCACCCCAATTTAAGAGGTACATATTTTTAGCGACTTCATATTTATGGTACCTATATTAAGATAACGTAACGCCCGCATGTATAAGTAAACATGACTTATTGATTACATTAATTTTTTTATACTTTACTAAGGATAGTGTAGCAAAAATTTGTTATTTTGTTCTAAAAGTTTGAATTTTTTTAAGTATGATATTCATGATAATGATAAAAAGCTCATGTAAAATCAATCACCTATACGTACGGATGTACCTAGTAGTAAATGTATGTATAAATTTTGTTTAGAGAAGTAATGTGCGAGTGATCCCTCTATGGTCATTTGTAAAAACAACGATGTAAACTCCAAGAGCTGAAGGCATCATATTTAGTATTACACCAAGTCACTAGAACACCTAGTTGCGCCACTACATAATAACATTGAATTATAAATTAATTTAAAAAATGATCGAAATAAGTGTATTATTATTAAAAAATAAAAATATTATGTTAATTATAATTTATTATTTTATAAATGTAAACTTACTGACAGCTGGAGGCGGGGTTACTAAAAAGGAATAAAGTTAATAATAAGTCAAAAGGACCAATAAAATAAAATAAATGTATATTTAAACCAAATAAATAACATTGGGTACAAAAAGATATGATAATGAATTAATTTGAAAATGGATAGAAATATATTACATAAATTAGAAAAATTGTTTCCAGAATGATGAAAGACTAAAACTATTATGTAAATGTCTATTTATTATATTGTAAAATATAATGAGGGATGACTAGTCATATATTTTGTCTAATTAATTGTTAATTACTTTAGTAATGATTTAGCTGTAATGGAATTGATAAGAAATTTTAGATCTTCAAAAAAGGATGTCATGACTTTATTTATGTACGATTTTGGTGCAGAAATTGTATTTTTTAAGGGATTACTTCCAAGTCATTTGAGCATGTCTGCTTTTGAGATGTGTTTTCGTTAATATGAGGGTAATCATTTAATGAGTGCTTGTATTGTACATTAGAATTATTATTATTATTTAATTATCTACAGAAAGGTATACATACCGACCGGATATCCTAGTGGTGGTTCTAGAAAATAATACATTTAAAACAATCTAGGGATTTCATTCTGGATAGGTACAGTAATGCATATTTATATATAATTTTATAAAAATTCAAAATTCACTTAAATTATGATTTATAAAAAAAAAACAGAATATTATGTAAATTATCAACTATTCTTTTGTAAATGTAAACATACCGACGGCAGCTGGTTGGGTTACTGAAATTGATCAAAGTTATACAACATAACTATTTGAAAATAAGGTTTTAATTACATCAAAATATAAAATATTACCTGTAACTATTGTTAAAACCAAAAATAACAATACAAACATCCTGATAAAATTTGTTTTAAATGCCATCATTAATAACTGCTTCAAGATTTATTGTTCCAATACCGATATATATATATAGGTCCAAAACAAGATACAGATCTAAAAATCGAAAACAAGTTATATACTACCGTATCAAAACCGTTTAGCATAATGCTCTGCCACTAAAATATTATTTATTTAAAAAAATACAATGTCATTTGTATATTTTATTTTAAAAACAAACATTTAGACGACAACAAAACATGAGCTATATTTTTGTATCCAAAATCTGTTTACTTAATTGAGTGCACTACATTTACACTTAACCTATGGTTTAAATTTTTAAAGATGAACTTGCATCGATATTCGTAGCAGTATTTAAAATTATTTTTTCCTAACATCACGTTAAAACGCAAATATTAAGGTTAATTATCATACTAACGATTATATTTTTGTATTCATAACTTTTAGCTTAAATGACATAAATATTAATGTCATTGCGGGTAAAATATCCATATAATTGATAATTTTTATTTTGTTTTTGATATAATATGCTATATTTTAGCTTCGATGCAAAGCGAGAAGGTATTGGTTTTACTCTGATGTATGTTTTTTTTTTTATCTGTATACACTGTAACTTCTTTAATACTGGACCAATTCCTTCGAATAGCAACTCTATAAATCGCAATTTTCATCTAGTTGGTACTTTGGGGGGGTAAAAGTTGAAAAAGTTTAACTCTTCACAGGCGTAAGTTGAAAAAACAAAAAAAAAAACCGTACGAGTTTTTAAGTTAGAACTTTTACTGGCTATAGCTTCGAGAAAAACAGTCGGATCGAGTTGAAATTTATAAGAAATATTTATTTAGTATGCCCGCGCACGTCAGTTATATCAAATTTGAATTTAACCCAATGCCCACCCCCCTAGGGGGGGTACAGGTTTTTTTGTTTTTCGGGGTTTTTAGCCGTAATTTTAAGACCTTTGGGTTGAAAATTTGCCAGTAGTTGGAACTCATATGTATCCATAACATATTAAACGGAAAAATAATTCGGCACTACAGTTTTTTTTTAATAGCCGGAAAACTGTGTTTTCGCAGATTGCGTATATTTTAACAAAAAACACTTAAAATCTTAAAAAAATTGTTATCAAATCATTAAAACAATTTTATGTAGATCTATGCAGAATGATACTATTGAGTTTTGTGCTCAAGTAACACTTTTGACTTTAAGTTGACACAAAGTTCAATTTTTTTTTTTTTTTACTTAAGTTCTTTCTGGCTGATTAAAATTGAGAACTGATAACAAATTCGTAATCACCGACCCCAAAAACATATAATTTGACCCCTTTTAATGCCTTTTTCACAAAAATCCAGAAAAATGTTTTAGCTTCGATGCAAAGCGAGAAGGTATTGGTTTTACTCTGATGTATGTTTTTTTTTTATCTGTATACACTGTAACTTCTTTAATACTGGACCAATTCCTTCGAATAGCAACTCTATAAATCGCAATTTTCATCTAGTTGGTACTTTGGGGGGGTAAAAGTTGAAAAAGTTTAACTCTTCACAGGCGTAAGTTGAAAAAAACAAAAAAAAAAACGTACGAGTTTTTAAGTTAGAACTTTTACTGGCTATAGCTTCGAGAAAAACAGTCGGATCGAGTTGAAATTTATAAGAAATATTTATTTAGTATGCCCGCGCACGTCAGTTATATCAAATTTGAATTTAACCCAATGCCCACCCCCCTAGGGGGGGTACAGGTTTTTTTGTTTTTCGGGGTTTTTAGCCGTAATTTTAAGACCTTTGGATTGAAAATTTGCCAGTAGTTGGAACTCATATGTATCCATAACATATTAAACGGAAAAATAATTCGGCACTACAGTTTTTTTTTAATAGCCGGAAAACTGTGTTTTCGCAGATTGCGTATATTTTAACAAAAAACACTTAAAATCTTAAAAAAATTGTTATCAAATCATTAAAACAATTTTATGTAGATCTATGCAGAATGATACTATTGAGTTTTGTGCTCAAGTAACACTTTTGACTTTAAGTTGACACAAAGTTCAATTTTTTTTTTTTTTTTACTTAAGTTCTTTCTGGCTGATTAAAATTGAGAACTGATAACAAATTCGTAATCACCGACCCCAAAAACATATAATTTGACCCCTTTTAATGCCTTTTTCACAAAAATCCAGAAAAATGTTTTAGCTTCGATGCAAAGCGAGAAGGTATTGGTTTTACTCTGATGTATGTTTTTTTTTTATCTGTATACACTGTAACTTCTTTAATACTGGACCAATTCCTTCGAATAGCAACTCTATAAATCGCAATTTTCATCTAGTTGGTACTTTGGGGGGGTAAAAGTTGAAAAAGTTTAACTCTTCACAGGCGTAAGTTGAAAAACCAGTACAGTGGGGTCGGTGCATAGTGGGGACGGAGCATAGTTGGGTCGAGGCATAGTGGTGACGGGGAGGTCACAGGTTTACAGGAATTTTTAAATCTGAAAGTGATAAAATCACTTTCGAAAAAACGCTTCGATGCAAATCGGTAGTTAGTATTTTCAAGCCAGTACAGTCCAAACCAAGCACAGTATAAACCAGCAAAGTTAGAAAGTTTTAAATGAAGGTTCTGTATTTACAAATGAGCATCAAAGCGTTTATTTGAAAGTGATTTTAACCGAGAGGACTAGTACAGTAGAGTATTGGCATAATGTAATCAAAGCAATGAGGAAACGGAGAGGTCACAGGTCTACAAGAATTATTATAAGTAAAAGTGATAAAATTGAATAAAATCGCTTTCAAATAAACGCTTTGATGCTCATTTGTAAATACAGAACCTTCATTTAAAACTTTCTAACTTTGCTGGTTTATACTGTGCTTGGTTTGGACTGTACTGGCTTGAAAATACTAACTACCGATTTGCATCGAAGCGTTTTTTCGAAAGTGATTTTATCACTTTCAGATTTAAAAATTCCTGTAAACCTGTGACCTCCCCGTCACCACTATGCCTCGACCCAACTATGCTCCGTCCCCACTATGCACCGACCCCACTGTACTGGTTTTTTTTTTTTTTTGCAAAAACTTAGTGGACCAAATAACACAAATACAATGTCTTGTTATATTTTGTTGGAATGGTCGACGATTCATGTTTCAATCGTTTGTACTCCATAGTTTAAATTATAATCGCTTATTCTCAATAAAATTAATATTTATGTATTATATACTTCCATTATAGCAATCTCACACAAACTATTTATACTTCACAAATTATATTATTTCAAAGCTATATTATACTTCTATTTTACTAGATTGACAATGTACAAAATAAAATGCAACTAAAAAAACCTTTTCATAGATCCTTAAAATGTAAAGGGTGGGTTAGTGAAACGGGTTTTACCATTTAAATACATTAGAAAATCGCCGTTTTACTGCCTCATCCTGTATATTAATTTCTTGTTATTTTCTAAAGAAAAATCGATTTTCTTACATTTAAATTAAAATAAATCGTATACTGGTACTGTGATGGAGAAAACAATAAATTTTACCTACATATATTACTTATTAGTTAAATATTACTAACGTGTATAGCCACTAGCAGTCGGCTGTTGCCTGTTATTTAACAATAACCTTTAATGGAGATTTTAAAAATTGTGTTTTTTTAATGATAGCATAGGAGCAGTGTCATGATGTTAAATGTTTACAAAATTTGATCTAGTCATAAAATAAAGTATTATCATTTATGACTTAATTATTATTAAAATTTATCTTAATAGTAATAGTACATAGTAATAAAAAAATGAAATATTTTTTACAAAATTAGAGCTACAAGTTGATAAACTAAAAAAATAAAATTAGCACGAAGCAGATTATCTAATATTAGACAATTTAAACAATCAAGCGTGAATCTCTTTAAATGAATAACAGTATAACAATATACAAAACATTAGTTTTCCTTTAAAAAAATTGGGTAATAAAAAAAACATTTTGAGTCGGTATACTGCATAAAAACCAACACTTAATCTGAATCCAAAAAACAACACTCCTCTTCATTATTTGCAGGTAGTTGGACATTAAATACTCATAGTTAACCTTCGGTAAGGTTATATAACGCAGGCTATAAAATAACGAGATAACGACAGTGGTTTTGTCGTATCAGAATCATTAAGTGTCTTAATAAGTACACGACCAGGTTTTTTTCACAATAAATCGAGTGTCTACTATAATCAGTTGCTATTCGAAGGAATTGGTCCAGTATTAAAGAAGTTACAGTGTATACAGATAAAAAAAAACATACATCAGAGTAAAACCAATACCTTCTCGCTTTGCATCGAAGCTAAAACATTTTTCTGGATTTTTGTGAAAAAGGCATTAAAAGGGTCAAATTATATGTTTTTGGGGTCGGTGATTACGAATTTGTTATCAGTTCTCAATTTTAATCAGCCAGAAAGAACTTAAGTAAAAAAAAAAAAAAAAGAACTTTGTGTAAACTTTAAGTCAAGAGTGGTACTTGAGCACAAAACCTAATAGTATCATTCTGCATAGATATAAATAAAATTGTTTTAATGATTTGATCAATTTTTTTTAAAGATTTTAGGTGTTTTTGTTGAAATATCATTATCTGCGAAAACACAGTTTCCCGGCAATTAAAAAAAAACTGTAGTGCCGAATTTTTTTCCCGTTTAATATGTTATGGGTACATATGAGTTCCAACTACTGGCAAATTTTCAACCCAAAAGTTTTAAAATTACGGCTAAAAACCCCGAAAAACAAAAAAACTTGTACCCCCCCTAGGGGGGCGGGAAATGGGTATATTTTGAATTTGACAAAACTGACGTGCGCGGGCATAACAAATAAATATTTCTTATACATTTCAACTCGATCCGACTCTTTTTCTCGATACTATAGCCAGTAAAAGTTCTAACTTAAAAACTCGTACGGTTTTTTTTTTGTTTTTTTCAACTTTCGTCTGTGAAGACTTAAACTTTTTCAACTTTTACCCCCCCAAAGTACAAACTAGACAAAATTTGTGATTTATAGAGTTGCTAT